>NW_026731707.1:270000-388985 GCF_028476545.2 Physella acuta | reverse complement strand
ATCAGGGTACATGCGAATGTGACATCCATAGGTAGGATAAGAAATACATGTTCTCAAAATCGACCCTGTGGATACAAAATGGATAACAACGCTGTGGATACAAGATGAATACAACCCTGTGAATACAAGATGGATACATGTGTTTGACAGCTAACACAGCATATATCATGAACATATATGTCACATAAAGTAGATTACTGCTATCAGCGTGAGTGTTTACGTCAGAGTTCTAAGCTTATTATTGCGGTTGGTGCATTAACGATCTGAATAGAATTAGGGAAGGGTCGGGTTGATACAGATTACGACCTGAAGTTTTAGAAGATTTAAAGCATTGACCAGGTTTGAAATCTTCAGGAAAAACTCAATATGGACGCTGAAAATAACAATACACATTTTATACTTTTAGCCATTAACTCAATGTAGACTGTGTCTGGACTTCCAATTTAAAAGTAACATTATGCAAATAATATTTTATCTAAATGTGTACTTGGTTTAGTATTACAAAGACCACAAAACGTTATTGGAACAAGTAATGGATAAGTCCTACGGCTATGAATGTAATATAAGGTACACTGGTTTTTCACTCGAAATGTAAGTACTTATCTTTACACAGCAAGTAGATAAAAGAAACGAATGTGTAGGCAAGGGTTTGACAATTTGACTTGTTTCAAAATTGTAAGTTACGATTCTGCCACTGTTTTCATTTTCAAAAATTAATAATAAAACTGATAATTAAATCTGATAATGGCAGTTTTCCGAAGTGATTATTTTAATTGCAATGCAAGGGAAGTAAATCAATAAATAGTTTGTAGCGAAATAACACAACGTAGTTACATCCCCTGACATGGTCATATTTTTTTTTTTTTTAATTTTTTTTAATATCTATGTGAGCGGCTGGAGTGTGTTTATCTGTTATAATTATTTGTAACTAAGAAGGCGAATGTCGCTTTTTTGTGTTCCTTTTAGGATTGTTGTGGTTTTTGGTTAAGTAGTCCGCTATTATGGCGCTGATATGATTTTGATTTTACAATGGTTTGTAGCCTGGTTATTGTGTCTTGTTTATATTTTAATGTTATTATTTATGCAAACTTTGTTTTGAATTGTTGCTCCACTTTGCTTTATTTCCTGAATGTAAGTTATTGTTGTATTAGGGACTATTTTCTTGTGCGTAGCTTTGGTTTCTTTGTTCGTAGGATTGGGTTCTTTGTTCGTGAATGTGGGGTGTCGACAGGGAGGGACGTTCTGCTGGAATGTCGAGGCCTGTGTGTTAAAAAGTTTCTGTGACACGTTTATATGGTGTATGGTAACGTAGGGTTATTTTTATAGTGTTTTATTATGTTTTCCATATTTTTGTTTGCTTATTTTGTATACAAAGTGACTATATACTAGATCTATTTAGTCACTTCAACTTTGAGAAGTTTCAATGTTTGTTTTATCCAGACCACGTGGTAGCACGATGGCCTGGGTTTAGTCATGGATTATTGTAGATTTTACTTTCATTTATGAGAGCCTCTTGTTTAGGCTGATAATTGTGTCAGCTTACTGTCTTGTGTATAACTTTTTTTACATTTTAAATTGATTTGTCTAATTTATTTGTTTTCCTTTTTCTAGGACGAAGTCCGAAATTGGGTGTTTTGTTTGATGTAAAAAGTTTGTTTCGTTTGGTTCTGTTTTGTGTCAGTTTTATCTATTCTTTTTTTATAACTTTTGGTTCCATATTTTGTTGAATAAATCTATATTAGTCATTCTTGATAAATAAATTTTATTAAATTGTTAAAAGTTTTGTTTTATTTTAGTAGCTTATTATTTAGACTAAGGTTAGGGTTTAACCACTGTGGGTTCTACCACGGTTGCACTGACCGGACAGATTAGTTAAGCCTAGAAGGGTAGATTGTAGGTATCCCCCCCTAGCAGGGCTTACATCTAGATGGCACTTGCCCATAATATATCACAATCTACGCCGCTTAACAGCAACCTTAAAAAATGCAATATAATAAATAAGAAAAATCGACAAATTAAAGATGCTCATCAGGGGCGTATACAGGTTTTCGAATTAGGGGTAGCGGCGAGGAGAGAAAAAGGCATTTATTTAATTATTTTTTGTTTTTTTAATTTATTTTTTAAATTATGCCCAACAGAGTGAAACTCTGGAACCTGCGACAGAAAAGTCATGATCAAGACCACTATCAGCTAAGCATTATTAAGTCAACAAGCATATATTTTTCGCCCGTATGATGGCCACCGTCGATGGGGTCGTGCGTATAGAACCGGTACTCCATTTGGTCCGAGCATATACCACAGCGCATCTAATGAACGTGATAACGCGTGTATAATAGTGCAGATTAGTTGGATGAGACAGCCTACTAATTTCCCAAAGAACAAATGTCTAATTTTAATTTAATTTTATTTTTTTTGAACTTGTCTATTAGTTACCTAAATGACCCTGTGCTTCAATGAGAGTAGCATTTTAAGTGTAGGCCTACATGTAAAGTTTTAGTATTGAAAAAAATCTACGTTAGGCTTGGCAGTTGACGACCTAGAATTTCTCACGGTTGTTATTTGCCGTGATTTTACTAGTCGGTATCCGTATTGGAGGCGAGCGAGTTGGCGAGAATCCGTCATGTTGTTGACATGGAATAAAAACGTACTTTTTTTTTAGATTTAGCAAACAAAGCGACCGTAAAAATAATAAAAAATAAAAACTTAAGCCTAAAATTAATTCAGAAATTTTATATTTTTAGAATCAATGCTATAAAAGTTGCAAATCCAGAGAACTTGAAAATAATTTGTTGAGTTTAAGACAAATATTGATTGGCTGTTTAGGAACTCCGTGATCGATAACTATTTGTTTACAAAACTTTGCAGATAATGTTTTTAAATAACAATGCAACTTCAAACCCTATGACCTAGTTTTCCTTTTTTTTCCCCTTTACAATGTGTTCAATAAAGTTTATGGCAGCCTATCAAATAGCAGGATGCCATTGTTTATGTCGCCATTACACGTGAGAACAAAATTGTTTTTTTTTTATTTATTTAGTTACCGAAAATATTAAAAACATTAAATTTATCCAATCTTTAGTTAAGTCCCAAAAAAAACAGACAGACAGGATTTTATGACCTAACTACGCAGTGCATGATTTTTAAATTAATTAATCCGCCTCTCGAATACTTTCTCGCTCGTGTCCATTTAGTTCGAACCTGTGAATTTTGCTTAAGTGCTCACATGCCTAAAATATTAACAGTGTTTGCTGCTCAAATAGATATTTATTGTTGAAAATCAAAGACCCCCCCCCCTTTTATTTCCTGTGGAAGGCGAATAATTAAATCTTCATATACCAAGTTTGAGATTTGTATATATAAACAAGTTTACATGCCATATTGGAAGGTTGCAAAAACAAGTCTACATGTCAAGCTAGCGAATTCTGGAAACAAGGCTACATGCTTGGCGGCATCTGGGAATAGCACACCTACACCCCTAGTCAGGAGTTTTCTATATTAGAAACCACAGCTTCAGTATAGTGCTAATATGATATTAAAATACGATGTGTACAAACAGAGTTATACATGTAATATTTAAAGTATAAAATACCTCAAGTATAAACAAGCCTGCATGCCTAGTGAGACGATACACAAGCACGTAACGCCGAGCTGTAAGCTGTGGTATAGTGTACTATACCACATGTATTTACAGATTTTATACTTACGGTATTTTGATTAAAATACTTTAAAGTATATTATGCTGGATAAATACTCGCTATGCAGCTGGGTAGAGGCCAGTGTAGGTACTACACGAGGGTCAAGCGACAGTAAATACACACTACTAAACTGTCGTGCGGTAGGTAAACAGTCACCTCCGTGAGCTAGACGGGGTTTGATATCCACACTGGATGCACAATACTAACAGAGCTCCGATTAACAGTTCTACATAGCCTGACAGAGTACGGATTAATGCTATCTAGCCAATATGACAAGAGTTCTGGTAAATAAGTACAAGAAAACTTGGTACAGTATTACTTAATTATACGCACTATGCAACAGGACAGATTATTGCTATATTTATTTATTTATTTATGTATTTATATTTATTTATGTATTTATGTATTTATGTATTTATGTATTTATGCAATTAATTTATGCAATTATGTATTTGTATATTTATGCAATTATGTATTTATGCAATTTTTATGCAGTTATGTATTTATGTATTTACGCTATTGTGTATTTATGTATATTTGTATTTATGTATTTATGTATTTATGTATTTATGTATTTATGTATATATGTATTTATGTATTTATGTATTTATGTATTTATGTATTAATTTATTTATTTATTTATGTATTTGTGTATGCATTTATTTATGTATGCATTTATTAAATTAAATAATTAATGTATTTAACTAATTAATTTATTTATTTTAATTAATTAATTTATTTTATTTAGTTTTATTTATTTATTTATTATTTATTTATTTATTTATTTATTTATTTATTTATTTATTTATTTATTTATTTATTTATTTATTTATTTATTTATTTATTTATTTATTTATTTATTTATTTATTTATTTAATTTATTTATTTATTTATTTATTTATTTATTTATTTATTTATTTATTTATTAATTTATTTATTTATTTATTTAATTTATTTATTTATTTATTTATTTATTTATTTATTTATTTATTTATTTATTTATTTATTTATTTATTTATTCAATTTATTTAATTTATTTATTTTATTTATTTTATTTATTTTATTTATTTTATTTATTTTATTTATTTTATTTATTCATTTTATTCATTTTATTCATTTTATTCATTTTATTCATTTTATTCATTTTATTCATTGTGTTCATTTTATTTATTTTATTTATTTTATTTATTTTATTTATTTTATTTATTTTATTTATTTTATTTATTTTATTTATTTTATTTATTTTATTTATTTTATTTTGTTCATTTTGTTCATTTTGTTCATTTTGTTCATTTTGTTCATTTTGTTCATTTTATTTATTTATTTTATTTATTTATTTTATTTATTTTATTTATTTTATTTATTTTATTTATTTTATTTATTTTATTTATTTTATTTATTTTATTTATTTTATTTATTTTATTTATTTTATTTATTTTATTTATTTTATTTATTTTATTTATTTTATTTATTTTATTTATTTTATTTATTTTATTTATTTTATTTATTTTATTTATTTAATTTATTTTATTTAATTTATTTAATTTAATTTATTTTATTTTATTTATTTAATTTATTTAATTTATTTAATTTATTTTATTTATTTTATTTATTTTATTTATTTTATTTATTTTATTTATTTTATTTATTTTATTTATTTTATTTATTTTATTTATTTTATTTATTTTATTTTATTTATTTTATTTATTTTATTTATTTTATTTATTTTATTTATTTTATTTATTTTATTTATTTTATTTATTTTATTTATTTTATTTATTTTATTTATTTTATTTATTTTATTTATTTTATTTATTTTATTTATTTTATTTATTTTATTTATTTTATTTATTTTATTTATTTTATTTATTTTATTTATTTTATTTATTTTATTTATTTTATTTATTTTATTTATTTTATTTATTTTATTTATTTATTTATGTATTTAATTTATTTAATAAAGAATTTATCTATTTATCTATTATTTGTCTATTATTCATCTATCTATACTATATTTTTTATATATGTGAAAAATACATTCAACCTTTACTCTGTAGCAAACAAAAGAACAACACACCATGTAGGACAACAACACAAAACAATTTGTCACACAAAACAAAATACAACACAAAATATACACACAACACAACTTGTAAAATAAAAAGACACTTTCTCATACAGGCAACCTGGGGATCCCACACCCACCGCCCCACCCCAATCCTACAGCAGACTTCAGAACTCTGCAGTTATATGGCGCTGAACGCCAATATGACGTGTTTATCGGGGATACACACGCACACAACAACAACAACAACAATAACCACACAAACAAATACACATACATACACACAGACACACTATGGCAGCCGGTTGAGACCACCACCAGCGACCCCAGCAGCAGACTCCGGGGCTCTAACTACTTTTTAAAAGGGCGCCAACACTTTCACGTGAGTGCAGGCGATCCGAAGATCCTCTGGTACCAAAAGGCGCTCACTCCCACGCTAGCAGTGCTCTTGTTTTGCACACATACACACACTACCAGGTCGGACAGATACTTAAACAACACCACCTACCCAGGCGCCAGCTTGCAACGACTTCCTACTGCACTTAGGTGGCGCCACTAGCGACAGCCTTCAGAACAGAGTTTCTTTCAGTTTCTTTTCAGTCTACCGCCCCCCCGCCCCCCCCCCCCCCCCGAAAATTTAAAGTGCCCCCCCCCCCGGAGAAAAAAGTCTGGAAGAATCACTGCTTCAGGACTCTTCGCGTATGGGGCGCTGAACGCCCAAGAGGGAATATCTTTTTCTGGCCTTTACACTGGCACACACACACTACGAAGGCCGATTGCAAGGCCTCCACTAGCAACCCTAGCAGCAGACTTCAGGACTCGGCATCTATGGATGGGTGTTCTCATTCAGGCCCTTATGCGCACAATTTAACACGCCACTTTCATGTATACATTCTGTACGCATACTAAGACGGACATATCACTCCAACGAAGCTTGGCGTAGATCTATATACCACTCTGTGAAGAAACATCACATATAAGTGCCTACGCATCGTTGGCGTGGTTGGTTAAATGTGAATTTCACTGGGAGAACAGCTCTACGTGCGGACGTTAAGGAAAATACGATTGGGATAATAGAATTTTATGAAAATCTAAGCGGACGCCCGATAGGGAAAAATGCGATATTTTATTTGCTAACCAGTAACGTGCAGATCTCTTCGAGACATTGAAACGCTTTGTATTATTGATAACTTAATCAAAATAAATAACATCATTTAATTGTTTTTAAGCATACATTTACATTTTTTTTCTACAAGAGTAAAATGGCTGATGTAGTATAGCTTAAGGTGGCCCATCGATGAGCAGGAGTGGGAAAGAAAACCATGTTTGAGAAAAAAAAATCGTGCTATTTTTTTTATTCCCCCCCCCCCCCCCGCAGATTTAATTAAATTTAATAGTAATAATAGCAACGGGAAAGCGCTGTGTCCTCAACGTTGGTCGAAGAGAGCTAATAAAATTTGTCCGTTGAATTTATCTCACCGAGGCCTATCGGATTTTCCCGCAGTTGATTTTCCTTCACTTCTAAACTTCAGCATAGAAGATGTATACTAAAAAGAAAAACACCGAAGTCTTTCCTTTTATTGCTAATTTTAATTTTTATATTTAGATCTAGATCTAGATCTAGATCTAAATCTAGATCTAGTTTTTTTTTTTGTTAAAAATAATTATGACATAAAAACCAAGATGAATTCAAGTCAGACAACCGTTATATTAAATTTTGGACACGAGAAGCATTGTTTTCTCCGTCTTGTAAAATCTTTCGATGGGCAAAAAAATTCGAGAAATTCATTTTCAAGAAACGATGAAGTAAGTGATCTAGATTCTAGGAGGGGCCTAATATCTATTATCTGATTATCTAGAGTCTAGATCTAGATAGACTCTAGTAAGAAAACCAGAGAACTGTGAAATTCATTCTCTGTGTACTAGAATAGACAATAAGACATAGATCTAGATTCTACGACTGTACACACTGTACTGTAGTTATACACTATACAAATGATTCACGACTGACAAGACTAGATAATAGAATAGATTCTACGATTAGAGGCCTATTACAAAAAATTTTGTCCTACTAATAATAAATTATAATGTTAGTCTAACACTAATGACTAAACTTTACTCTCTACACTATTACTAGATTTAAGACTAATTGAGTTTCTGTTAGTTAGTCACTGCTATTTGACGGTGACTGTTAAGACTAAGACATAGGTGTTATGCACTCTAACAAGATAAAGTAATAAACCCTACCCAGACTTACTCACAGAGTTTCTTCAAGGCATCTCCTACCCCCCCCCCCCCCCTGAAGAAAGTCTACCGACCCCTCAAACGAAATGGAATTTCAATTTATATAGAAAACATACACTTTTACCAGTGTCTGCCCCCTTGGAAAATGTTTTCTGCCCCCCCCAGAGAAAAAAGTCTGGAAGAAAAGCTGCTTACTTACTACTGACTCTTTTGATATAGAATCTGGAATCTAGAAGATCCAGTTCCTAGACTCCTAAGCTCTCAACTCTTAGCCTATAATTTTTTTAAATTTCGTGCAATTATTTTATTTTTTCTGTAATAGATCGTGGTATACCAGGCTGATTTGTCACCCAAACCCAATGCCTACTTTAGCGTGTACGGAAATGACAGTGTACTTACATCGGGAGATTATGTGCAAATAAATGGTTGGTATGGCAACAAGCTGGGCCTAAGAGATGAAGAACCGGTACATCTATTTATATTAATTTTTTTATATATCAACACAGTATTGTAAATTGTTTGTTTTTCACACAACATATAGTAGTAATTCTAGAAGTATGCTACTCTCTCATATAATTTTAAAAAAAATATGTTAAACATCTTTATGCTCATCAGTGTCTTATATTTTATATGTATTTGATCCAACATATGAAAGTAGTGTTGTGTGCTGTTACTGTATGATGATTAGTGTCTTATTCTTAGCCTGCTGTTTTATAGACCTATATTTTTTTAAAATTTGTAATGTGTGATAATAACGTTAAAAAAAAGCATATTTAAGGAAATGAAATTGCTGTAATTTATTTGGGGGGGGGGGGGGGATGGTGCATTTTAATTAGTGAGATGGGTGACTTATTCATCTCATTGATAATAATGAGTTCAATTTGTTAAATACTTCTTTAACCCTTTCAGTACCCCACATGCCAAGTATTGCATTTAAAAATAAAAGATAACTCTTATCTTTGACTATACTACACAATTTAAGTTAGGTCTAAAAGAGTGGTAGTAATATGATTTTCTGAAATTTAGGCAGTCTTTTTGGTTTGAACATTCAGATTTTCCATCTTTAATAAAAACATATTTTATAAGTATTTGAATTTTAACAGAAGAGTTTTGTATTAGTATTAGTGCCTGGTTAATTTTAAACTATACCAATGTTAAAAAAAGCATGTTTTCATTGCAATTATTCATTTAGAGATTCATGAAGGGGTTATTTATTGGAATATTATTAATTTTTGAACACTATTTAGTAACAGTTGTGCCCCCTTTATTATGGTTTTTAGTTATTTCAATTTGAGTTTGCGTTCATAAAACTGTTTACTATCTTGAGAAAAGTTTGCATCAGGTGCCATAGATATGGAGTAATGAAGGTTATTAGTAAACCACCTTTTTGACATAGCCAGCATGTCTTCAAACTTTAAACTATGTGTTTTCACCTAATTTTTCTAACCCTAAACCTAACATGCAGTTAGTACAGTTACCTCAGCAGTGTGGCTTCTTTCACATAATACAGAGTTAACTAGCCCTATTAATTTAAATGTAAACCCTTTCTTTAGTATATTTTCTCTTTTTTCATTGTCATCATATCTTTTTACTCTTAAGTAACAACTTTTAAAATATCTGACCAGTCCCTTACTATCGAACTGTTTACACTCATTTTTATACAATATCCACACACTCATGGATCCAGTGGATAAAGCTGAAAAGTAAAAAAAAAATTGCTCCCTCTAGTACTGATTGATTGTTTCAGCTGCCCTTAAAACAGTTGAGCAAAGTCCTGGCAGCCAAAATGGTGGAGATGGTGCCGCTTTCCCCAGATGATTGGGAAATCATTGTAAGTATAGATGTCACACTCTACGGTTGTCACAGAGTTTAGTTGTCACATTGTGCAGCTGTCACTGATCTAAGACATTACCCCCCCCCCCCTCGAGGGTTAATTGCCCCTGTCAATTAACCCCCCTCCCCCCCTCCCCCAATGGTGAAGAACCCAAACCCCAACACTAGCCCTATCCCTAATTGGGCGTGGGGTAATTGCCCTGAAGAGGAGGAGGGGGGGCGTCAAGCTTCTGGCTGTCACACCATATAGATGTCATACTGTATGACTGTCACATAATGTAGTTGTCACATTATGTAGCTGTCACATAATGTAGTTGTCACATTATATAGCTGTCACATAATGTGGTTGTCACATTATGTAGCTGTCACATAATGTGGTTGTCACATTATGTAGCTGTCACATAATGTAGTTGTCACATTATGTAGCTGTCACATAATGTAGTTGTCACATATAATAAGGTAGCTGGCATGGTATTGTCGTAACATGGTATAGCTGTCGTACCATAGCTATCACACTATTTAACTGTCACATTGTGTAATTGTCACATATTGATTTTATTTTGGTGTTTGTTCCACATATTCATATGCCTAGTATCGCATAGCCCTAGCCATAATAGCTAAACAATTGTTATAAGCCATGTGGGTATAGTTAATCACTGAAAACTTTTAATATAAAATTTTTGTTATCAGCAGTATGTGTCAAATTATGTGAATATCACATGTATAACTTATCAAGGGTAACTACATGTATATGTGTATAACTTGTCAAGCATAACTACATTTTGTAAATTACTAGCTCTATTGAATATTATACATCAGCGATAACCCTAATGGTTAAATGATCTAGCATGTATGTGATTTATACGTAAACAAAAGTACACTTTTTGTATTTAACCTCCACTTGATGTCTAACTACAAGATTACTTTTTAAAAATAATTATATAATTTATATGTATATGTAATATAGTTTATCAATCAGAACCTTTAATGAAAATAGCTTTGATATTACAATTGTTATCTACCCCATTTTAGCGATCAGAATATGTGATTACGGATAATCAGTTTGTTACCGTAACCCTTAAAGTGCGCGCCATGTGGCCTTATGTGTTATAAGTTATGTAACATCAAAGCCATGATCGTGGCTTGGCGCGCTTTAAGGTTTAAGAATTTTTTCTTGTAGACCCTTTTATATTCAAAGATTTAAAATTGTATTCCTGCTAGGAACGGAATCCTCGAAGAATAGAATCCGTCCTGCTGGATCAAGTCCGAGTTGTCTGGACGTCTCAGATATTTCCAATATGGATAGAAAAGAGCGTTTGCATCTACATGAAAATTAGTAGGTGTACTATTTCTTTTTGTTTTTAAAAATGTAATCACTATACACAAATGGCCCTTGAAAATGTTAAATCAGAAAGTGTTTCATATGTTGGTCATCAAAAAAAATGGGTGAGTGTTAGAATTTAAATAAATTTATACAACGAGATATTTTTCTTGCTGGGTAATTGCTTCTAACCAGGTTTAATGAAGGTTATAAATTAATTTTTATTAGATGTAATTTTATGTAATGTTTGGTAAAAATCAGCAAATTATTAGTTGTTGAGAGAAAGGTCACATCCAGATGGCGCCATTAATGTCAGTGTATTTTGAATCCAGCATCCACAGATCCAGCATCCGCTTGTGTCCTGTTAGAAAACGACACGCAGATCAATGTCTCCTCAAAAACTCGGGTGTTGAGTCCCCCGCAGTCGCTGGCCTTGAATCAAACCCCCACGACCCAAGGTTTGACACCTTCTAGTCAAGCAGGTATGTTTTAAATATTTAAAGTGGTTAATTAAAACTATACTTAATTAACTTCATTTAATTATTCTGTGATGAGAATCTTTTTTTTTTTTAAATTTTTATTTAATTAGAGTAGTTTTGTTTAAGTAATTTGATTATTACCTGAGACTTTTGTTAAAAACAAGGAAGCATAATTATAATAAATTATAATAAATCAGGTCGGCGTGGTTGAGTCGGTAAAGCTCATGGTTGCTAATCCGAAAAGTCTCGAGTTCGAACCCTCGGGCGATAAGGCTCGTTAGCTGGGGACAGCCACTCTTCTAGGAGAGACAACTCCAAAATCAAACAACTGCTGCCTTGTAGTTTGTTCTTGGTTGGACAAAGGCTATGGAAGCAAATCCAAAAAGAAAAGCAGGCTGAAATCGAAGTCAATGGCCTCAATGGCGCATAACCAGTTGACATGTAATCCTTAATTGTGATTGAAGCATGGTCGAGTCTGCAAAGCTCATGGTTGATAAATTCGAAAAAAAAAAGTCTCAAGTTCAAACCCTCTGGCAGATAAGGCCCCATCCCTCCCCACTAAAAATTAAGATCGAAGAAGAAGATAATAAATTAATATTCAATGAGCAGTATATTTTTTCAAATTAAAATAACGCAATTGAAATAGTTTAATTAAAATAGAGCATAAAGTATCCAGTGTTTTTTTTTTTTTTCTTAATATTTAAAAGAAATCATTTGATACAGTGAGTATTTTAAATCAGTACTTTGTCTTGGGTAAGAAACACTATAATATGATACTGTGGTACTCTTTTTTTCTCAGTACTGTAGATCTCAGCAATTGAGCACTACAGTATCTTAGATACTGATATAGTACTTTATACTGTGCACTACAGTACTCCACGCTAAGTGATGCATGGATTTGTTCGGTATTAAAAAAGTACCATTAGAATTGTGACTTGGTACTTTTATTTCATGCAGTACCCTAGTGAAAAATTGGATGTGGATTGTTTTCTTTGTGTTGTTGTGTTGATAAACTCAATCACATCTTCTACAATGTTTGGCTCCGTGCTATTTCACAATCCAAATCAGAACTCTAAGTTAGCCACCACAAACAAGGTCATTCACTCAACATAAAGTCAACCACCAAAGTCAACCACTCTAAACAAAGTAATCCACTCCATACAAAGTCAACCCCTCCACACAAAGTCAGAATCTCCACACAAAGTCAGCCATCAAAGTCAGCCCCTCCACACAAAGTCAGAATTTGCACACAAAGTCAGCCATCTAAGTCAGCCCCTCCACACAAAGTCAGCCATCTAAGTCAGCACCTCCACACAAAGTCAGAATCTCTACACACAGTCAGAATCTCCACACAAAGTCAGCCATCTAAGTCAGCCCCTCCACACAAAGTCAGCCATCTAAGTCAGCCCCTCCACACAAATTCAGAATCTGCACACAAAGTCAGCCATCAAAGTCAGCACCTTCACACAATGTCAGCCCCTCCACACAAAGTCAGCCCCTCCACACAAAGTCAGAATCTCCACACAATGTCAGAATCTCCACACAAAGTCAGCCATCTAAGTCAGCCCCTCCACACAAAGTCAGCCATCTAAGTCAGCCCCTCCACACAAAGTCAGCCCCTCCACACAAAGTCAACCCCTCCACATAAAGTCAACCCCTCAACACAAAGTCAACCCCTTCTCACACAATCATCCATTACTTAATCACCACCCCACCCAACAAAAAAATTCACCTATTTACAGACACTAATCTGGTGCAATACCTTCACCACCAGGATTACATATCAAACAGGATCTACAACACATATTGTGTATGGTGCCACTAACTAATTCTTCACTGCACATTCAGTTTAAAAAAAAAATCAATATTCTGTTATCCTGAACATTTTTTGGGGAAATCTATTGTTCTATTTATAGCTTCCTAGTGCTCTAAATATAAAATTTCCTGAAAATTGCCATGCATGGTTTTTATCAGAGTTTCTTAGTCTAGTTCTTGGAAGTTTTTGTTTATGCACATATTTGAGACAGTCTTAGACAAGTTGCCTAGTCGTCTGACTGGTTGTATCCCAACTTGTACTTGTGAATCAAATATCTTGTTCACATCATGCCTAGGTTAACTTTTTTTTCTGTTGAATTTTATTTTTTAATTTCTTGTTTCTAATTGATGAAGTTTTTCAGGATTATTTAAATTCTGTTGTAAAGGATTTTTTTCTTATCAACAATTCTTTAAACTATGTTGCAACTGTTTTCAGTGCCTTATCTTGTTAATTCTTTGCTTGTTTTGAGTATTTGTGAATTTGTATTATAATGTGGATATTCACAGTTGTGAAGATTTAAGGCATTGTTTTTTTCTGAGATTGTCCTTAAACTGTAGTGCAATTGGCTGTAGTATTTAACTGTTATGTATTGAGTTTTTTCTCATATATATTCTTATTTGTTTTGAATTATTTTCAATATCTAAGTTTCTTTGGTAGTGTAGAGAATATGATTTGCCAATGTGGATAAAAATAAAATACTTTACATTGTGATAAAGAGTGTGTTATCAGTCACTTAATGATTTGATGGATTTGAATTTTCTAATTTTAAAAGGAATTATTTCTAAACTAAACCCGAACTGCAGATGCTAGTCTATGAATAATGTCAACAATGTCAAGCCAGTGTTTTCATTTGACAAACAGCACTAGCAGTATAAAACCAGTTGACAAAAAAAGGCAGGAGCCACTGACTAATTTCTGTATTGTCGCCAGCCTCCCAGGTCAGATCCCGGGGTGACCTCTTGTCTGCCAGTGACTACGCCAGTATTGACACACTGGAACCACGCCCAGCGCTATTGAGCCCAGGCAGAGAGTCTAAGAAAAGCTCCAGGAACGTAAGGAAAAATGCAACCACCAATCCACCAGATAACCCTCTTGCACAGAGGCAGATTTCTCTAATGGATATGATCAAGTGAGGGGACACTTCCTACCAACATCTCACTATTTTATTTTAATGAACCTTTTACTAAGAATTTTTTTTAATAATTTAGTTGAAAGTCTGCTAATACTGACTCATGACTGCAAATAGTCTTGAACAGTATTTTATTTTAATGAACCTGTGACTATCTAAGAATTTTTTTATAAAATTTAGTTGAAATTCTACTAATACTGACTGCAAATAGTCTTGAACAGTATTTTATTTTTGTTTTTAGATAGTATGACGAATTTAAGTATAAAGTTGAATAATAATTAAGATGTTGTATTAGTTACAAAATTATTATTTTTTATTAAATTTAAAATATAATTAATTTTTGTACTTAAAATGTTGTATGTGGCCTCAACTCTAGACCTTTAATATTTAGTTTATATTTATCTAAACTTTTTCTTTAGCAATAGCTCACACTCCCTTATTACTATAAGTATGTATGTGAAATTTGTATAGCATGCTTAAAAAGTGTGAAAGATTGCAACAGTAAGGTTTATTTGAGTTCTAGACCTTTACAACAGATATGTTCAAATGCCAGAAAAAATGATAGAAATGTGATCAGTGCAAGCGCAAAGTGCATACATCTTGACCATTGTCTAAGGGAGCTAATTCAACAAACTAATTTACACATTTTAAATGCACTAAAAATGTAGTACCTCTATGATTATAAGTACTTCTGCAGTACCTAGTTTAGGGGATTATTAGTCATTGAAGAATTCTTTTTTTTTCTTTTCAAAAAAGCAATATATTTTCATAGTCCTAACTATTTTAATTATTTTATGTTTTGTAATTGAATTTTTACTTGATTTGTAACCCCCCCCCCCCTTTCCCCCTGAACTAGCAGACTAGTCATGCCTATGTGGAGGTAAATATTAATGCTAAGCCTGAATTCATGCTTGCACAATATGAGAAGCATACATTTGTCTGGTAACTTGTGCTGATGATTGTTACAGACGTGTTCCAAATTTGGGCATGATAGGTTTTGTCCCTTTGGAATGGATGTTTAGTTTTTTTTATGATTGTCTTCATTTTCTTAGCCTCAATTTTTATACATTGTGAAGTAGGGTGACAGCCAGACTGAGTCACAGAATTCATATTTCACCAACAGCCAGATTCACCTAATCCATCTTTCACATAGTCAGATTCACCTAATCTATGTTTCACATACAGCCAGATTCACCTAATCCATGTTTCATATACAGCCAGATTCACCTAATCCATGTTTCACATACAGTCAGATTCACCTAATCCATGTTTCACCAACAGCCAGATTCACCTAATCCATGTTTCACATACAGTCAGATTCACCTAATCCATGTTTCACATACAGTCAGATTCACCTAATCCATGTTTCACATACAGCCAGATTCACCTAATCCATCTTTCACCTAGTCAGATTCACCTAATCCATGTTTCACATATAGCCAGATTCATCTAATTTATACTTTAACTAAAACCAGATTCACATAATTCATGCTTTGCCTACAAAAAGATTCCTGTTAGCCTAAACCAGGGGTCTCCAAACTTTTCAGTCTGAGGGCCGCATTAACTATCAAATTTCATTTCGAGGGCCAGTTTGTTCCAGGCATGTCTTTGATTTTTCTGGGCAAAGTTCCTCAGCCATCACCAACAAACGTTTTTTCCGAGGACAAAAAGATTGCCGCGGGCCGGATGAGAGGACCTCGCGGGCCGCATCCTGCCTGCGGGCCGTAGTTTGGAGACCCCTGGCCTAAAGCCAGAGTCATATAATTCATTTTTTCCCACAGTCAGATCCCAATAATTGCTTTACATTACAGCCATTCACATTGCCTACAGCCAGCTTCACATAATGTATGCTTTGCCTACAACCAGATTCCTTTTTGCCTAAAACCAGATTCACATAATTCACGTTTATCCTACTGATCGGATGCATGCATATTTATAATTGTTCCCAGTGTTTACTTGGGTCTAAGTGTACAATGTACAAATGTAAGACACTGCCATCTTGAGGTACAAGCACAAGTAGTTGACCTGTTGACATAAATGTTTTCTGTATTTAGAGGAGAATCAGGAGAAAAAGATTTTAGCAAAAGCATGGGCTAACTTCAATGTTCATGCTCACCTGGTTACGGGTATTATTTAGGGCTGAGTATGCTCAGATAGACTATGGCCCGGATTTATGTTAGCAAAAGCTTGCTCTGTTTATTGATTGATCTGTTTATTGATTGATCTGTTTATTGATTGATCTGTTTATTGATTGATCTGTTATTCTTTTCTTTATAGTAAGGCTAAAAGGTTTTTTCTTTCTTTTTCAAACATTTCCTTTCATGAATGTTTTTTTAAAAAATATTTTTATGTTAAGTGTTGGAAATATTATCCTTGGATCCTGTTTGTACAGCCAGTAGTGTTGATTGTTTTAACAATTCTCAAGTCACTTGTTGTTTGTCTTGTAACCCCTTTCATAATTCCAACACTGTTTTTTTTTATATTTTTAAAACTATGTTTTTATAACTACCTATGGTAAGTATATTTAAAAAAACCTCATAAATATTATGGTATACCAACAGTCTCCATTATTTGGGTTTGAGTCTGTAGGATGTCCCTGAGTACACCCAACTCTGATGGGTACCTAACGCAAGTTAGGGAAACAAAGGCATCAGGGCATAATGGTGATCACATTATCCCTGTGTATTCTGAGGTCATTGAACCAGATCATTTATCTGCCCCATGTGTCTCTGGCACAAACAAGAAAGATGATGACATTACAATTTACTGTAAGATAAAAAGCAATGAAATATGAAAGGAGAGTTATGTTTCTGGTGCTTTGCACTCACCATCACAGTAATGAAAAATTGAGTGATTCATCAATTTCTTAAATCTTGTTTAAAGAGTAGCGTGATGTTGTTTTAGTTAATACAACCAACATTTGGATTATGAAAATTTATGGAATTTTTTTACTGCTGATACTGACTATTTTTTTTTTAATTATGTTTTTTTTAAGTAATGAATTAGTAATTAATTTTTACTTTTTTACTTTCTCGTATATACAAAGTATGGAGAAAGTCTTGTAAACTTGCAATGAAAAAAAATCAAGATTTTTGCAAATCTCTACTTTTTATAGCTCCCTGTTCCAGAAAAACATAATTTTGCAATCTTGTCCATGTGTGTGTGTGTGTGTGTGTCTGTAAAAATGATAACTTGAGTACCGTTACAGCTAGGTTGATAAAATCTCATTTATAAGTATTATATCAAAATCATAGATCTGTATCAACTTTTGAGCGATATCCGATAAACGAAACTGAAACTTTTTCTACTTTGAATTTTTCAAAAGCCTATAACTTGAGTACTATTTCAGATAGATAAATGAAATTTCACATGTAAGTAAAAGATCTAATTCTCTGCCTTCTATCAAATTTTGAGTAATTTCCGTTGAACAGAAGTAGTAATTTACGCTATTCCCGATTTCTCAAAAAACTCATGTGAATTTATAAAGTACTAAATATATTCCACACTATTATTCACATTTTGTATGGCATTCATTTGGTGTGCAATTTTTTTCTACGAGATTTTATTCTATTTTTAAAAGTTTAAGTGTTTAAAATGGATAAAATCATGTCTATATCCCGAGTTGCCTGTTGTTTAATGTAAGAATATTCGAGAAAGTTTACAGGAGATCACTCCCGGTTTATTTGAGATGTTTTATTTTACTTTTTCAAGTAAAATAAAATTATATATGTTGTAGTAGTCACTTATTAAAATGTTATTTATTTATCTGGCTAACTGTTTATGTTTGCTCTTCTAGATTTCTCAGCTTCCGCAAGAAAGAGGAGTACGACAACAAGTCTGACTCCGACACTGGGTCAGGCATCGACTACTCCATGTCCAACCTCCCCCCACGAAGCAGCATCCTGCGCGTGCAACCGCTCAAGCGCAGCTGCACATTGGAGGAATGCTTCCCCGGCATGAAGCCTGGGATCAAAACAGCTATCATTTCTGGAATTAAATCAACCTCCAGGTCCAACAGCAAAGTCTTCCCGATAAACGTTGAACCGAAATCCGACGAGGAGATGAAAGGTCGATTCCCGTATGAGCTATTCCAGCCGTCAACAATATACGTGGACGCTGAGAGCACTAAAAGTGAACGACTTCTGCATCCGTATCTCCCGTACCTGCCTCGGTGTTTTATCGCTAGAATCCAGAAACTTTACTCACCTAATGACAAAATAGAACTGGCGAAAAGCAGACGGACCAGTTCCACAGGGAACAACACAGAAGGGCAGGCCGGGACGACAGATGGGTCATCTGGCACTGATGCCAGCCCAGGGAGCGTTTGTTACGTCAGGGTTGTGGCTATTGACAGGAAGATGGGGTTGACCGACGATGCGTGGCAGGATGCGGCTGATAGGGTACTTAGTGAGCAGCCGTTGTTGTATGGTAAGTCCCAGCATTTTTGCTTAACCTTTGAATAATTAACTGTGTAATTAGTATTAATTTATTTTGGCACTATTTCATTTGACCAGAATTCTGATAATTTTTAAAATTAGTTTTCGTGTGTTTGTATTGGCATATGTATTCATCTCTTTAATTTTTTAATTAGTAAGTAAATTGTTTTCTGTTTAATTAGTGTTAATTAATTTTTGGCAATATTTAATTCAACCTGAATTTCTAACTATTTTTAAAAATTAGTCTTTGTTGGATTTTATTTGCAACCTTACTCAACTCTTTAATTTTATAATTAGTGTTAACTAATTTGTTTTTGTTTTTTTATTATATGACTTATGTTAGTATACCAAACTAATTTGATTGACTACTAGTTTAGACCATAAAGTACTAGTTTTATCCCTTGCATTCAACAGATCAATTAAATACATATCTACCCCTGGCTAGTAATGCCCACCTAAAATATGATACTTTAGTAATGTCCACCTTTCTTTGTCTCTATCCCTGGCAAGTAATGTCCTCCTAAAATTTTATTGTGTAAAGTAATGTAGACCTGTCTGTACCCCCAGGCCATGCCATAGTGCCAGACCTGTTGAGACGTCAGCTCAAGCTGGAAGCCACCAGTTCTGTCTGGCTACAGACGGGTCCAGTGGAGATGGTCACGCCACGCAAGGTCTCCATCTACCCAGCCAGTACCTCCTTGGTGAGCTCAGTTTTATACTGCTCAGTTTAGCATACTGCTTGTTTTTATATAGCTGATGTACCATAAAACAAACTATAATCCATATGTATGAATTAGACCCTCTTTAAAGGTGTCGACATGGTGGGGTCGGTTAAAGCTCTTGCTAAACCGAAAATTCCCAGTTCGAACCCCAGGCAGATGAGGCTCGATAACTGGGACAGAAACTCTTCTAGGGGAGACAACTCCAAAATCAAACAACTGCTGCTGTGTAGTTTGTTCTTGGTTGGACAAAGGCTATGGAAACAAATAAAAAAGAAAAGCAGGCTGAAAAAGGAGTCAATGGCAGATATGGCATGTAGCAGGTTGACTCATGCAATTTTAATTGTGTTGGAGGAAATCCAGTCTATCATTTCAACTAAAAACTAAGAAGAAGGAAACAAAAACTCTCTATAACATAAACCATAACACATGTATAAATATAACCCTGACTATACAATAAGATAAACAATAACACATGTATCATGTATGTATATAACCCTGACTATACCATAAGATAAACAATAACACATGTATGAATATAACCTTGACTACACCATAAGATAAACAATAACACATGTATGAATATAACCCTAACTATACCATAAGATAAACAATAACACATGTATTAATATAACCCTGACTATACCATAAGATAAACAATAACACATGTATGAATATAACCCTGACTATACCATAAGATAAACAATAACACATGTATGACTATAACCCTGACTATACCATAAGATAAACAATAACACATGTATGAATATAACCCTGCTTATACCATAAGATAAACAATAACACATGTATGACTATAACCCTGACTATACCATAAGATAAACAATAACACATGTATGAATATAACCCTGACTATACCATAAGATAAACAATAACATATGTATGACTATAACCCTGACTATACCATAAGATAAACAATAACACATGTATGAATATAACACTGACTATACCATAAGATAAACAATAACACATGTATGACTGTATCATAAGATAAACAATAACACATGTATGAATATAACCCTGACTGTACCATAAGATAAACAATAACAAATGTATGAATTTAACTTTATATAAACCTTTTCTGTTCCCAGCCCAGCAAGATGACAACAGATCTACTGAAGACATTTTTTATCAAGTACATAAAGCAGTGTGCCACTGAGAAAGTCCCGCTTGTTGTCTTCCAGGGCATTTTCCTCAAGTACATGGTCGCAAATGGTCAGTCCCTGTAGGTCGTGGTTGCAATTAAGCAGTCCCTATAGTTTTGGTCTCAAATAGTCAGTCTCTATAGGTCATGGTCTTAAATAGTCAGTCTCTATAGGTCATGGTCTTAAATAGTCAGTCTCTATAGGTCATGGTCTTAAATGGTCTGTCCCTGTAGGTCATGGTCATAAATGGCCAGTCCATGTAGGTCATGGACTCAAATGGTCATTCTGTTTATGGCTTGGTCACAAATGGTCATTTTATATAGATCATCATGTATTTCTACAAGAAAAAACAAAAGTAATGAGTTTAGATTCCTGATGTAAATCCCTCATTAACTCAATGCTCTCTAGTCCAGCCGGCTCTGATAGGGAAAGTAAAGGCAGCTAGGCATAGAACTGACCACTATCTCTTCAAATACTGAGAACATCACTATAACCAGTTGAAATGTTACTCCCCAATAGAACTGGTGAATAAGTTCATCCTATAAGACCTGGGCCACATTGGTTTTCTTTTCTCATGATTCCCAAAGCCTGCAAGAATTTCTTTTGAGTCTAAGAATTTTATTCACATGATTTCTAATTAATAGAAAAGATCCTTTGATTTATCCATATTTTGGTCTCATTATTCGTAATTTAAGATCTTTTATTTATCAATATTTTGGTCAATTGATTTCTTATTAGAGATTCATCAATTTAACTATAGTTTAGTCACATGATTTCTGATTAAAGATCTTTTGATTTATTGATATTTTGGTCACATGATTTCTTATAAACGATTCTTTAATGTCTCATTAATGATTTGTTGCAGATCCCTTGGAAGTTCAGCTGGTGTTTTATGGAGAGAATGACCAGTACCACCCCAATGGAGTGGCCATGCTGAACGAGGTCAACATTGACTACGTGCTGCTGACGGTGGAGCGTGATATCAAGACCGACAAGGCCAAGGTCATCAACAGGATGTTGTCGTACGTCCAGATATCTGACATGGACCCAAAACCTCACTCGGTCAGCTTGAAACAGCTGGGGTAAGTCTCACAAACCTCTGTCAGCTTGAAACAGCAGGGGTAAGTCTCACGTCATCAACAGGATGTTGTCGTACGTCCAGATATCTGACATGGACCCCAAACCTCACTCGGTCAGCTTGAAACAGCTGGGGTAAGTCTCACGTCCGCAGCATCTTGCGTCAGGTTCACCTAGAGTACTTTGGTCTGTTCATAACACTTAGTTAAATAACCTGCTTAGGTGAAGCTCCCGTGATCTTGCAAAACCCACCATGGTGAGTTAAATAACAGCCTTATTCAGGTAAAAACCACCTAGGAAGGTAAAATCCACCTATCAGGTAAAACTCCCTTGGTCAGGTAAAAACCACCTAGTCAGGTAAAAACCACCTAGTCAGGTAAAAACCACCTAGTCAGGTAAAAACCACCTAGTTAGGTAAAAACCACATAGCAAGGTAAAAACCACAGAGGAAGGTTAAAAGCCACCTAGCAGGTAAAACTGCCTTGGTCAGGTAAAAACCACCTAGTCAGGTAAAAACCACCTAGTCAGGTAAAAACCACCTAGTCAGGTAAAAACCACCTAGTCATGTAAAAACCACCTAGTCAGGTAAAACTGCCTTGGTCAGGTTAAAACCACCTAGTCAGGTAAAAACCACCTAGTCAGGTAAAAACCACCTAGTCAGGTAAAAACCACCTAGTCAGGTAAAAACAACCTAGTCAGGTAAAAACCACCTAGTCATGTAAAAACCACCTAGTCAGGTAAAACTGCCTTGGTCAGGTAAAAACCACCTTGTCAGGTAAAAACCACAATAGTCAGGAAAATCCAACTCCAATAAAAATTTATCCAGGTAACAACTAGTTTACAAAAAAATAAATAAATGCAAGCCAAGTTTATGTCAAGCATCAGATATAGCTATTTGTATTTTCAATTTTAATTACATTATCCTTCCTAATTAATTAAATTATTAAGTAAATTATTTAAAAATAAACATTCCACAAATATTGTTTTATCCTGCTAATATAAACCAAAAAGTCTTTTTCCTTATGTTCCAGGGGTGTCAGAAGTATAGCCGAGAAAGCCCTCACCCACATGCACACATGTCTGGGGGTGCGGCCCCTGAGCCAGCATACTTTCATGTCCCGCCCCGGCCTCTCCCACGGCATCCTGCTCATCACTGGACCCAAGGGCTCGGGGAAGACAACTCTGGTGAAAGCACTGTGTCGCAGGGTCAGTCACCTCCCCATTATGGCTCACATCACCATGGTAGACTGTAAATCTTTCAGAGGTAATCATTCAGCTCAAAACTAATTAGGTAATTAGTCTTTAAATCAGGCAGGAAATTATAATTTCTGTACTTGTTACAATTTATTTTGCCTTAAATTGTCTTGATTGTTTTTTTTTAATATAGTTAAGTTCTAACAAATGTTTGATAACTTATTCAAAATTGAAAACTGATAGCACAGGTGAAGTAGAGTTTATTTGTTTTTACAACTGTTGTGATCAGTGCAGAGCAAAACAGCTTTTGCTATAGAATAACTTTTGGTGTCATCTGTTTTATGCGTCTATGTCAATTATTTGTAACGTGGTGTTTCGATGTCTGTTGTCATGTTCAGGCATGCCACTGACATATGTCTCATTTCAGGTGTGTCACTGTCACATGTCACATTTCAGGTGTGTCACTGTCACATGTCACGTTTCAGGTGTGTCACTGTCAAATGTCACATTTCAGGTGTGTCACTGTCACTTGTCACATTCCAGGTGTGTCACTGTCAAATGTCACATTTCAGGTGTGTCACTGTCAAATGTCACGTTTTGTGTGTTACTGTCAAATGTCACATTTCAGGTGTGTCACATGTCACATTTCAGGTGTGTCACTGTCACATTTCAGGTGTGTCACTGTCAAATGTCACATTTCAGATGTGTCACTGTCAAATGTAACATTTTGGTGTGTCACTGTCAAATGTCACATTTCAGGTGTGTCACATGTCACATTTCAAGTGCGTCACTGTCAAATGTCACATTTCAGGTGTGTCACTGTCAAATGTCACATTTCAGGTGTGTCACTGTCAAATGTCACATTTCGTGTGTCACTGTCAAATGTCACATTTCAGGTGTGTCACATGTCACATTTCAAGTGTGTCACTGTCAAATGTCACATTTCAGGTGTGTCACTGTCAAATGTCACATTTCAGGTGTGTCATTGTCACATGTCACATTTCAGGTGTGTCACTATCACATGTCACATTTCATGTGTGTCACATGTCACATTTCAGGCGTGTCACCGTCAAATGTCACATTTCAGGCGTGTCACTGTCACATTTCAGGTGTGTCACTGTCCAGCATCCAGAAACAGCTGGAACAATTCTTTGACGAGGCTGCCTGGCGTGAGCCGTCCATCATCGTGTTCGACAACCTGGACGCCATCACACCAGCGCCATCTGGCCCAGAGAATGAGATGAACGCTGAGGCCCTCTATGCTGCCAGATTTGCACAAAGTAGGTCACGTCGACCTGGTTTTAATATTTTTAGTTAGCTTTTCTCCCTTTATAAATTCAACACCATTTCTTCTTGTATTATTTTTTTCCTTTTTGTGTAATATTGTAACCTGTTCTTCTTGTATAAATATGTGACCATATTTCCTCATGTAATATGACCTCCATGTCAAATTGTGTAACAACATCTTGTGTAATTGTATCCCCATTTCTCAGTGTATAATTTCATGATCTTCACTATTGGTATAATTTTATGACAATTTTTCATGTATAGCTATGACCATTTCTACTTGTGTATTTTTATTTTGTGATCTTAGCCCCTTGTATAATTGTGACCATTTCTACATGTATATTTTTATTTTGTGATCTTAGCTCCTTGTATAATTGTGACCATTTCTACCTGTATATTTTTATTATGTGATCTTAGCTCCTTGTATAATTGTGACCATTTCTACCTGTATATTTTTATTTTGTGATCTTAGCTCCTTGTATAATTGTGACCATTTCTACTTGTATATTTGTATTTTGTGACCTTAGCTCCTTATATAGTTGAGACCATTGCTCTCTAGCTACAATTGTCACAGTTGCTTCTGGTATTACTGTAAGCATAAAATCCTGTGACCTTTGCACCTGGTATAATGAAATGACCTTTCACCCTTGCAGTCATGCAGGGCCTAATCAAGTTTGAGGTGGAGAACAACAGCCGGCTGGCGGTGATTGCCACCAGCAAGTCCAGCTCCTCCCTGCACCCCACCCTCGTCTCATCCAGGGGCATTCACTATGTGCAACAAACACTCAACATTCCCTCCCCTGATAGGGTAGGTCATTTTTAGAAACCATTTGTTTTTTTTTAAATTACATTGTTGATTGATTAAACTTAGAATTTAAAGGGAAATACCTAAAATTAAAATTTTCACTCGTTCAATTAAAAGTGTTGAAACGTTAACTTAAAAGGGAATAAGTAACATTAAAATCATCACTTTCTTGTTTGATTGTCTTGTGGTTGGATCCTGAATTTGGGAAAATAAATATGCAAAGCGCATATATAAGCAAATTTCATTCACCACAGACTCTGCATATCATCATCTACATCATCATCTTTTCCCGTTTGTACCCAAGACACATTGGGCGGATGAAGTAGAGTTCATCTGTTTCCAATACCTTGACATACAAGGGTATAGTGTGGTCATCACTATGCCCAACCCCCATTGTTTCCGTAACATGAGTTAGGTACCCATCAGAGCTGGGTAGATTCAGGGACTTTGTACTGATTTGAACCCGGATTCGAACTCAAGACTTTTGGTTTAGCAGTCTAACTAGGCCAATCCATCCCAGTGTGTGTCACTTATTGGGTGCAAATGTTAGTTCAATGTTGTGTTTCAAAAACCAGAGTTCTAACATTACTATGATCTCTCATCAGATTGAGGTCTAACATTACTATGTGATCTCTCATCAGATTGAGGTCTAACATTACTGTGTGATCTCTCATCAGATTGAGGTCTAACATTACTATGTGATCTCTCATCAGATTGAGGTCTAACATTACTATGTGATCTCTCATCAGATTGAGGTCTAACAATACTATGTGATCTCTCATCAGATTGAGGTCTAACATTACGATGTGATCTCTCATCAGATTGAGGTCTAACATTACTATGATCTCTCATCAGATTGAGGTCTAACATTACTATGTCATCTCTCATCAGATTGAGGTCTAACATTACTATATGATCTCTCATCAGATTGAGGTCTAACATTACTATGTCATCTCTCATCAGATTGAGGTCTAACATTATGATGTGATCTCTCATCAGATTGAGGTCTAACATTACTATATGATCTCTCATCAGATTGAGGTCTAACATTACTGTGTGATCTCTCATCAGATTGAGGTCTAACATTACTATGTGATCTCTCATCAGATTGAGGTCTAACATTACTATGTGATCTCTCATCAGATTGAGGTCTAACAATACTATGTGATCTCTCATCAGATTGAGGTCTAACATTACGATGTGATCTCTCATCAGATTGAGGTCTAACATTACTATGATCTCTCATCAGATTGAGGTCTAACATTACTATGTCATCTCTCATCAGATTGAGGTCTAACATTACTATATGATCTCTCATCAGATTGAGGTCTAACATTACTATGTCATCTCTCATCAGATTGAGGTCTAACATTATGATGTGATCTCTCATCAGATTGAGGTCTAACATTACTATGTCATCTCTCATCAGATTGAGGTCTAAGATTACTATGTGCCCTCATCAGATTGAGGTCTAACATTACTATGTATCTCTCATCAGATTGAGGTCTAACATTACGATGTGATCTCTCATCAGATTGAGGTCTAACATTACTATGTGATCTCTCATCAGATTGAGGTCTAACATTACTGTGTCATCTCTCATCAGATTGAGGTCTAACATTACTATGTGATCTCTCATCAGATTGAGTTCTTACATTACGATATGATCTCTCATCAGATTGCTAGGATGGAGATCCTAGAGGCCATACTGCACCACCACAACAGCATCACCATCGAGACCACTAAAACACTGGACTTTCAGCAACTGGCGGCCAAGATGGAAGGTTACGTGGCTAGGGATGTCGAGTCACTAGTTAACATGGCCATACACGCTAAGTTGACACGTGAAACAGAAAGTGAGTGCTAAGTATTAGAGAAAGTGAGTGCTAAATTTTAGAGAAAATGAGTTCTAAGTATTAGAGAAAGTGAGTGCTAAATTTTAGAGAAAATGAGTTCTAAGTATTAGAGAAAGTGAGTGCTAAGTTTTAGAGAAAGTGAGTGCTAAGTTTTAGAGAAAGGGAGTGCTAAGTTTAAGAGGAAGTGAGTGCTACGTTTTAGAGAAAGTGAGTGCTAAGTTTTAGAGAAAGAGAGTGCTAAGTTTTGGAGAATGTGAGTGCTAAGTTTTAGAGAAAGTGAGTCCTAAGTTTTAGAGAATGTGAGTGCTAAGTTTTAAAGAAAGTGAGTGCTTAGTTTTAGAGAAAGTGACTGCTAAGTTTTAGAGTGAGTGCTATGTTTTAGAGAAAGTGAGTGCTAAGTTTAGAGAAAGTGAGTGCTAAGTTTTAGAGAAATTGAGTGCTAAGTTTTAGAGAAAGTGAGTGCTATGTTTTAAAGAAAGTGGGTGCTAAGTTTTAGAGAAAGTGAGTGCTAAGTTTTAGAGAAAGTGCGTGTTAAGTTTTAGAGAAAGTGAGTGCTAAGTTTTAAAGAAAGTGGGTACTTAGCTTTAGAGAAAGTGATTGCTAAGTTTTATAGAAAGTGAGTGCTTCAACACCTTCTTCCACTTAGTGCTTTGCTGTTATAGGGATCACTCAAACATTACTTTTAGACTACTAAACTGTTTCATCTTTCCCTCCCTCCACCCTAATCCCTCCTCCCAACAGCTGCCAATTCCAAGCTGACCCTCACCCAGGAAGACTTTGATGCAGCACTGCTGACCTTCAAGCCAGCATCCACCAGGAACGTCAAGCTCCACAAACCTGGTGAGCTGGGATGGGACGATGTCGGGGGACTGAAAAATGTCAAGACTGCGCTGGTGGAGACTTTAAAGTGGCCCACTAAAGTTTGTATACCTTTTTTTTTAGTTTGTTTACCTTTTCTTAAGTTTGTATACATTTTCTAAAGTTTGTATACCTTTTCTTAAGTTTGTAAACCTTTACTGAAGTTTGTAAACCTTTACTGAAGTTTGTATACCTTTTCTTAAGTGTGTATACTTTTTCTAAAGCTTGTATAACTTTTCTAAAAAAATTATATTTCAACCTGCCAATTGAAAAATAATTTAAATTTGTATTTTGATTTTCATAAATGTATTTAATGTTCATTTCTTTTTTTAAAGACTAAGGAAAATAAATTGTTTGTGTTATTCTAAAACTATTCTAAACTAAAGTAGTAATCTTTTAAACTTTTTAACTTAGGAAATGCATCTGTGATGTAAATGAATTCTAAAATTTAGCTTACCGTATACTTAACATTAAATCACAAGCATAACACCTCAATCCACTTACCCTGGACATTTTTCCTGACATTAACCCCACAATGAGCCGGACAAAGTCATTTTAAATTAAGCCATTGTTTTAAATCTTTTTTTTTAGAAAGTTATAAGGAAAACTTCTTATGTGACTGGTGTAAACATTTTCTGAAAATGTGTGTTGATCTTTAGTTTACAGCTTTATCACTCAGCTGTTTTTATTCCCCAGCTCTGTTTAGTCCTCAGCTCTATTTAGTTTCTAGCTCTATTTAGTACTTAGCTCTATTAAGTACCCCTCTCTGTTCAGAGCTGACCTTTTTTGTGATCTATTTGCAGTACCCAGCTCTATTTAGTACCTAGCTGTATTCAGTACCAATCTCTGTTTAGAGCTGACCTTTATTGTGATCTATTTACAGTACCCAGCTCTGTTCAACTCCTGCCCACTGAGGCTGAGGTCTGGAATCCTGTTGTACGGGGCGCCAGGCACAGGCAAAACTCTGTTGGCTGGGGTGGTGGCTAAGGAGTGTGGTCTGAACTTCATCAGCATTAAGGTAGTGTACGTTAACTTTCTCCTGGGGTCATATGGTTTCCCCAGGGTGGGGGGGGGGGGGGGGGGGTGGCTAAGGAGTGTGGTCTGAACTTCATCAGCATAATGGTAGTGTATGTTAACTTTCTCTTGGGGTCATACAATTTCCCCTGGGGCTGGGACATTAACTTTATCTCAGGCATGGGTTCTCATGGTTGGATGACAGAGCATAGAGCTACAACCCAAAAGTCTCAAGTTTAAAACCTGGATTCATGTCAGTAGAACCTCCCTGAGTCCACTCAGCTCTTATTGATACCTGACACATTAGGGAAGGTAATTGCAGCTGGGCATAATGGCCAGTCCATCCAAGGTCACTGAAACAGATGAACTCTACTTCACCTGCCCCAAAGGGTACTTAACTTACAGGTCTGGGATTGTGACCAAGGAATATAAACCTCAATGCTGAACTTCATCAGTATTAAGATTGGCACATCTGCATTCCCCAGCGCTGGATGAATATTGTGTACAAATAAATTTTGTCCCCAATCTTGCATAAACCTACCTGTGTTTTCTTCTCTCTAGGGCCCTGAGCTGTTGAGTAAATATATTGGTGCCAGTGAACAGGCTGTCAGGGACTTATTCATCAGGTCATATTTTATCTAGTGTGTTAATAGTGGTTACTTCCCTTGTATTTTAGGTTTATATCAGTTGCTTCCCCTACCCTATAAAACTTTGTTTTCAATATTCACATTTTTCAAATTAATGCTGTATATTAGATTATTTTTTTCTTTTTAACGATTTTTTCCCACATGTTATATTTTTAAAATTTGGTTTCTGAAAGGTGTAAATTAGTTGCTTATAAATATGCATAGGGTGAAACCTAGATTGTCTTATTTTTAGTGATATTCCTATAATTAACTTTTGTTGACCAAATTTTCTTTCAGAGCCCAAAGTGTGAAGCCATGCATACTTTTCTTTGATGAGTTTGACTCTATTGCACCCAAGTAAGATTTGTTCTTTATGCATGCTTTTTTTCCATTAATGATTCAACTATTGAGTTGTCTAACTTTTCACAAAACGCTGGGACAACCTTGAATCCTTGCGGAAATTGAGCTAACATGACATCCCATAAAGGGCATAATAAAAACGTTTGAAACCTCTTCCTTCCAAGGGTGTTTCAAAATTAAAATGTTTTTTTAGTTGTTTAGTTACATTTCTATTCTTATATTCTTTCCTAAAAAAAAATGTTACTTTCTTTTTACCCTGGTTATACAGAACGTAATAATTATTCAAGGTATATTGGACTACCTTACCCTTTAAAAAGATTTTTTGTCCTACACTTTTTAACTGGGGATGTTTAGGGCTATGTTGTAGATTGGGGATTGCCTGAGATTACTCTTAACACTGTAGGACATCTTCAAGTCCACTAGAGGTGCATGATTTCAACCAGTGACAGTAGGATTATCTCATTATTGTACTGGCTCTACAATCACATTCTTTCTATATTGGTGGTAAAAATAAATTAACTCCATCTGCTTCCACTGGTTTGCGAAAAGTGCCCTTAACAAAGTCTGTCTTATAAATATATTATATTACTGACAAAAAGTTTTTATTTTGTCCAGACGAGGTCATGACAGCACTGGCGTCACTGACAGGGTGGTGAATCAGCTGCTGACACAACTGGATGGGGTCGAAGGGCTTCAAGGTGAGATGGTGACACATGCCCCCACCCCCTATGCCCGACTGCAACTTTAAAATCTTCTCTGTTAGGTTTTTCTGACAGACAGAAATACTGTTGTCAGTTTTTTTAACTCAGTTGTTTATAAAACATGGGATGGCATGGTCTAGCTGTAGAGCGCTCGACTGCTAACTGAAAATCTTGACTGAATCTGTTTCAAGTCAGTAGAAGGTCGAGTCTGGAAAGTAAAGGCGGCTGGGTATAGTACTGACTACATTATTCCTTTCATATGCTGAGGTGACAGAAACAGGTGAACTCTACTTCACTTGTCCTATCAGGTTTTAAAAAGGAACCTTACTGTTAAAAAACATATCACCATAACCTAAAGTCATGACCTTAGGCTGTACGGCTGGAACTAGCATTCAGTTCAAAGAACAAAAGGACCATACCTGCATTTCTTAACACACAACTATCATATGAAAGTGTGGAAACTATATTTTGATGTATTTTATTACAAGAAAATTGTTTTTCATGTAACACTTATACATTATTCTGGTTTCAAAGGTCATACTCATTATGTTGATTTTTTTTTTTCAGTGAATCTTAAGAAATTTTAAAAAAGAACCATACACTTTGATAGTCTAAGATGTTAATTAAAAATATTTTTAAAAGTAGAAAAAACTTTTAAAATTTTGTTTTAGGGATCTATGTGCTGGGCGCCACAAGTCGGCCAGATTTAATTGACCCGGCTCTTTTGAGGCCAGGAAGGTTGGACAAATCCATGAGTTGTGACTTGCCAAATAAGGTAGATTTGTGATTTCTTTCTTGGTTATTATAGGGCAATATTTTTCCTTAGGCCACAATGGCACAGAAGTATTTCCTGGCCATGGTGGGATAAAATTTCTCCTTGGCCATCATGGTTGATTGGGTACAAACATGGACCAAAGAAAAATATTAAAAAATGTTTAACTACACTATAAATTTTTGGAAAAAATTTATTTTTGCAACTTTCTAGTCGATGTAGGTAAAAGCAAGCCTCACAGTATCACAATGAGTACGGCTCTAAATTTTGAAAAGCTAATTTTTGCACCTAACCTCAAAACGTTTCTAACATAACTTAATCTCCAGGATGACCGCTACGAAATTCTCGTCGCCCTCACCCGAAAAATGTCTCTGGCTGATAATGTGAACTTACAGGAAATTGCAGAAATCTCCGAGTTCTTCACCGGCGCCGACCTGAAGGCTCTGCTGTACAACGCGCAACTGAAATCTATCCATGAGCAGACAGAAGCTGCGCGCTGTATGAAGGACGGTGTCTTCAGAATTCAAGGAGATGCCACAAAATGCATCGCTTTCAGGCGGCCGTCTCTAGTAGGTTACGAGAATTTTACGTCTAAGCTTCATATTTCTTCTTCAAAATCTGCTTCCTTGAACACGTCAGTTGATGAATCGATGCCGAGTAATGAATCCTCCAATAAAAACTCACCGATCTCCCCCAAATTTCAAAAGTTAGATTCAGGGGATAGGTTTAGTAAAACTCTGGCCGGCAAAGTTGTAAAAGGGGAGTCATTCGCCCATCCGAACGCGGTTCCAATTCTAGATGAGGAGGAAATTGAAACCCAAGATCAGCCGGAAACAGTGGGTCAGGTTGAGAAAAATCTGAAGTATATTGATGACATTGAAAGTCCAACTGTTGCCTCGGAATCTTTATCCGACACCAGTCTAGCGGCTTCGACCTCACAGTCTCAATCCTTAGAAGCTCCAGCTCCACCATCCGGTGATGCTGTTGCCGATGGCAACAAGAAACCATTGTCACAGAATGAGCTGGATGATGTTGTTAAGAAACTGACCAACGTGGTGGAATCACGTAACGCGCCTCAGGAGATTCACTGGCCGCACAAAGAGAAGGCTCTTGCGGCTCTCGCGGCTCTGCAGCGCCAAACTGAGGCAGCGAATGCCGAGGCACCAATGGCTAGAAGTAGGTCATTTGTGTCAGAGGCGGAGTCCAGGCCTAGTTCAGCTTCCAGGCTAGTGAAGACTTCATCACTGGATATAGAAAACAGGACTGGAAGTCCTGAACATTCTGGGCAGAAAGGCAAGAGGAAACGACAAGCTCCACAAACTTCCGGTAAGTTTTTTTTTTTTTTAAGTTAGGTAGAAAACCTTCGTTTTTCAATTGATGGTTTGCTAGTTTAGAGGGGACTCCTGTATTTATTGATGGTTTTCTAGGTTTGTTGAGGTAAGTTAGAAAACTAAAAGCACCCTTCTGACCTGATGGTCTATTAAGGCAGAGGCTGTAGAGTTCATCTGTTCCTTCAAACTAGCATGTTGGTGGGATTGTGTGATCAGCTCTCCTTTCAGCCTTGAGTGCTAGCTATGAGCTGTGTGAACTAAGGCACATCTCATGGGTGAAATATGAATCCCAGCATTTGACCTTTGTGCTAGCAATCACATACTGATCAGACCCCTTGACGTTCAGAGAAAAAGCAGCTGTTTAACATTGTTTACCTTTAGATGACCCCTTCCTTTTGACATTTGAACTTTGTTGTTTACCTCTAGATGACCCCTTCCATTTGACATTTTAACTTTGTTTACCTCTAGATGACCCCTTCCATTTGACATTTTAACTTTGTTTACCTCTAGATGACCCCTTCCATTTGACATTTTAACTTTGTTTACCTCTAGATGACCCCTTCCATTTGACATTTTAACTTTGTTTACCTCTAGATGACCCCTTCCATTTGACATTTTAACTTTGTTTACCTCTAGACAACCCCTTCCATTTGATATTTTAACTTTGTTTACCTCTAGACAACCCCTTCCATTTGACATTTTAACTTTGTTTACCTCTAGATGACCCCTTCCATTTGTCAGTGAAATTAGCCCCCGGCTCCCAAAACCTCAAGTCCCCGTCCCAAGAAAAGCCAGTTACAGTTTTTAACCTGGAGCAGGGGCTGGCAACTCTATCTGCTGATGATCAGGCCAAGTATCTGGCCATGGTGAGTTTTGTCTCTTATTTCTAATCCTTGTTTTTAGTTTACTTTTGTATCAGGCCAAGTACCTGGCCATGGTGAGTTTTGTTTTGTCTCTTATTTCTCATCCTTGTTTTTAGTTTTCTTTTATATCAGGCCAAGTACCTGGCCATGGTGAGTTTTGTTTTGTCTCTTATTTCTCATCCTTGTTTTTAGTTTTCTTTTGTATCAGGCCAAGTTCTTGGCCATGGTGAGTTTTGTTTTGTCTCTTATTTCTAATCCTTGTTTTTAGTTTACTTTTGTATCAGGCCAAGTACCTGGCCATGGTGAGTTTTGTTTTGTCTCTTATTTCTCATCCTTGTTTTTAGTTTTCTTTTATATCAGGCCAAGTACCTGGCCATGGTGAGTTTTGTTTTGTCTCTTATTTCTAATCCTTGTTTTTAGTTTACTTTTGTATCAGGCCAAGTACCTGGCCATGGTGAGTTTTGTTTTGTCTCTTATTTCTCATCCTTGTTTTTAGTTTTCTTTTATATCAGGCCAAGTACCTGGCCATGGTGAGTTTTGTTTTGTCTCTTATTTCTCATCCTTGTTTTTTGTTTTCTTTTGTATCAGGCCAAGTTCTTGGCCATGGTGAGTTTTGTTTTGTCTCTTATTTCTCATCCTTGTTTTTAGTTTTCTTTTGTATCAGGCCAAGTTCTTGGCCATGGTGAGTTTTGTTTTGTCTCTTATTTCTCATCCTTGTTTTTAGTTTTCTTTTGTATCAGGCCAAGTTCTTGGCCATGGTGAGTTTTGTTTTGTCTCTTATTTCTAATCCTTGTTTTTAGTTTACTTTTGTATCAGGCCAAGTACCTGGCCATGGTGAGTTTTGTTTTGTCTCTTATTTCTCATCCTTGTTTTTAGTTTTCTTTTGTATCAGGCCAAATGCCTGGCCATGGTGAGTTTTGTTTTGTCTCTTATTTTCTAATCCTTGTTTTTAGTTTACTTTTGTATCAGGCCAAATGCCTGGCCATGGTGAGTTTTGTTTTGTCTCTTATTTCTAATCCTTGTTTTTAGTTTTCTTTTGTATCAGGCCAAATGCCTGGCCATGGTGAGTTTTGTTTTGTCTCTTATTTTCTAATCCTTGTTTTTAGTTTACTTTTGTATCAGGCCAAATGCCTGGCCATGGTGAGTTTTGTTTTGTCTCTTATTTCTAATCCTTGTTTTTAGTTTTCTTTTGTATCAGGCCAAATGCCTGGCCATGGTGAGTTTTGTTTTGTCTCTTATTTTCTAATGAGCTGACCCACGACGTAGCATATGCCACTATTTAGTTTTTTAATTTTCTATTTTTCAGTAATTCATAATTTGTGAATTCGTCACTACCAATGCTGGGACTGAAAATATTTTGCTTTAAAACACTATCAGTAGCTAGTGAAGGATGATTATCTCCACCCTCACTTTCCACTTCTCTTCTTTTTTTTCAATCTGCATATATCTTTTTCCTTTGTTTGATCCTAATTGTGCTTGACCTCATCAGCAGACACATTGTCCATGACCAAACATAATGCCTTCATCCAGTGAAGTTGATAACATATTTTTTTTTACCTTTGAATTTTCATCATCATACAATTAGTTCTACACCTTTTTTAAAGAACTACTGTCACATTGACAACACTAAATGGCCTTGACCTTGTGAAGAAAACAAGTTATTTTGTACCATAATTATAATTGACCTTGTTAAAAAAATGCCCTTGACAATGTCAACAAACAAATTGTCCTTGACCTTGTCTACAAACAAATTTTCCGTGACCTCGTCAACCAACAAATTGTCCTTGACCTTGTCAACTAACAAGCTGACCTTGACCTTCCCCAGGTGAAAAAGATCCAACAGAGAGACGAGTACTTGTTCCAGTCTGCCAACGACAGACGCAGGACCTCACTGCAGATGGCCTCCAGGCCGGCCGTACTCCTGGAGGTCAACCAGCGCCACCTGCTGGAGGCCATTGTGGCCATGAGGCCGTCCGTCTCCCCCCAGGAGAGGCAGAAGTACCTGGACATGTGAGTGTTGTTGTGGTGCTGGTCTGGATAATATCATTTCTGTAATATAGAGGTATCCTCCATGAGGAAACTCCAAATTTCAAATGTCTCACCCTAATGTTCCAGCTGCTCAACCCCCCCCCCCCCCACACACACACACACACACAAAGCCTACATGATCTACATCCCCTAGATTGCTGATCATGTGACTCTACTTCTATAAAGAAAATCACTGGTACCAAAACAATTAGCCATGAAACAACTAATTACACTATTTACTTTTTAGAACAGTAACCAGCAGTATTTTTTTTTACTGAATATAGCAACAGTAATGAACCAAATCTTAGCTTATTAGCTTATTCCTTTGATTACACCTAAAATAAGTGCAGGAAACTAGAAATGGTTCACCGAAAAGTATGTTACACAATCAACTTGTTCACCAAATAGACTCCTTTTGTCTTTCATGTAACACTTTTTCATAGTGTCTGTGTGGATATTATAGCATTCCCTCACAATTACGTTAAAAGCTGAATTTTATACATTTTCCTCTACCAATACAAAAAGTTTCAGTCGTTCAGTAGCTTGTTAAAGTTATTCATATCAGTCAGCACAGGGTGACACTATCTAGGGGGGGGGGGTGACACCAAACCACCGAAAGTTTTACAGCAACAGTGAACGAGGGGTGGGGCCCTGCATCAACACACCATGTGCCCCCTCCCCTATCCAACTGACGTCACTCATAATATATATAGATATTAATATGTATATATATATATATATATATATATATATATATATATATATATATATATATATATATACAATATATACACACACACATATACAATCAGTGGCTTTAACAGTGGCAGAACTAGGGAAAAAAAGCCCCCCCTCCCCACCTCATCGTATCGCGGGGTATATGATTTAAGCATTAAAGCACTTTATATTTCCCGGCCATTTTACAAAATGAGTTGAGCTCATGGTTTTAGTTTTACCAACTGAAATATTCCATCCCACCCCTCACCCATCCCATCACGAGCAAACATCTAGTCCACTACTAGGGGGCGTCTGGCCCTGTGATGTTTCCACTTTCTGTTTGTTTTTTTACCCTCCGTTTACAAATGAGCTTTGTAAGGGAGACAAAAACCTACAGTGTTGCCGTTCTTGTCAATAAAATCCTGCTTCTGTCCCTTGGACAATACCGCGGGGTGTACCCGGCCGTCCGGTCTATTTGCACGGACGCAAACCCGGGCTTTGATTTATAAACATTAACCCTCCCTCCCCCACCCACCCTTTATCGTGCTGTGTATCTACTCCTTTTTGTTGAATTTTCCACATGGGGTCTTTACCTAGGACGATGAGCCCCGTAGACAAAAGACCCCGACTCGACTAATTGAATTACAAAGCACATTTTTTTTTTTTCAATTTAAAAAAAAAAAAAGTTTTTTTAGTTGGGAGTTGGCGGAATTGTGATCAAAGTTAAAGTTTTTTTTTTTTTAGACTAGTGAGTTTAAACAAGAGCTGTGTAGTTGATGTTATGTTAACTGTACTTACTGACAGGAGTATTCAGGGATAGGGGAGGGAGATTTGTGCTTCATTATCTGGCGTTCTAAACGAGAGGAAAATTACCATGTTGGGTCAGGGGTCATCGATAATTGACATCATGATTTTTGTTTGATTTTAAACAACATCTTCCTTTCTCCCCTCCGGCGCATTATTAGACAATATCTCTACCCTTCCCTCCGTCCATTAAACGTCGCATAACTTCCAATACAGATCACGTGTATAAGTAAAGCTCCCCTTACAAACCTGACGGCCTATAGGGCAAGTGAAGTAGAGTTCACTTGTTTCTGTGACCTCGGCATATGAAGAAGAGATAGTGTGGTCAGCACTATGCCCACCCGCCTTTACTTTCCCTAACGTGAGTTAGATACCCATCAGAGTTGGGTGGACTCTGGGACATTCAACTGACTTGAAGCCGCATTCGAACTCGAGACTTACGGGTTAGCAGTCCAGCTCTCTACCACTAGACCACTCCGTCCCAGTATTAGACAATATCTACCTTTTCCTCCGTCCATTAAACGTCGCATAACTTTCATTACAGTAGGAATATCACGAGTAAGAATATAAAAAATCTGCTCACATCGATTATCCATACCGCCGCATCGAGTTAATCATTCACTCGACATTAACACGTATCCTAAGATTTTTTATTTAATTGAATTGTTTAAATTTTTTTTTTTTTTTGAGTGAGGTGAGGATGGAGGGGGTGAAAGAGGGTCATCCATATAATTATGACGCCAACCTCCTTGGGCAGTTGAAAGGTCGGAATTTTGTCTCGATTGGGGACGGTGGTGGATATCTAAAAATATGATAAAGTTTTATTTTTACGATAAAAAAATAAAGAACAACACGTATTTCTTTAGAATTATGGTTGGAGGGGGGGGGGTGGAGGCAGGTTTGCCTGGCTTTTCGTGCTCACGTGTAAAGATACGGGTCTGGTTGAAGGTAAAAAATCTAAATTAAAAGAGTGACGTCATTTATGGGTTACCCCCCCCCCCCCCCCCCTTTTTCTAAATGTCGAAATAACAAAGCTTTAACTAATCCGTGCTCTAATTTCACTCAAATCCTAATTCTCCCAGTATTAACGTTTACGTAAATACATGTGTGTACACCTGGTACTTCATAACGGAATTGTAGCGCAAACATCTACCATCCATACCCCTTGTTCACTGTTCAAAAAACCGAGTGCTCTATATCACCGTGACGGTATTTCCTATCGACAATTTTAAAAAATCATGAACCGGCCTCACTGTGAAAGATGAACGAAACAATTCCGAACACAAATGGGATTAGCACTAGGAAATTCTTTCGTTTAATTAGGCGTGTGTTTAGGATTTAGCCGGCACCGGCAACAATTCCGGCTGATGCATGACAGGCCACCTGTGTTGGTTCAGTCAACTTAGTGCCTGGTGTTGCCTGACTTCGGGATTTCAATATTTGACTTGACTCATGACTGAATAGAAGATGGTGGGCTTGTTACTTATATTTTTAGATAAATTATCCCTTAAAAAAGTGTTTAATCTTTTTAAAATATTGTAGGATGGTTGTTGTAAAAGCTATTATAAAAGTTTTCTTTTAGAACCTGGCTATCCATAGGGGCAAGTGAAGTAGAGTTGACCTGTTTCTGTGACCTCGGCATATAAAGGGATAGTATAGTCAGCACTTTACCTAGCCGCCTTTACTTTCCCTAACGTGTGTTAGGTACCTATAAGAGCTGGGTGGACTTAGTGACGTTCTACTGATTTGAACCCGGATTCGAACTCTGAGTCTTACTTTAGCAGTCTAGCGCTCTACAACACGGCCACATCCCGTTGTTTATTATGTTATTTTTGCAAATTTAGACGCCAAGTATTATTTCAATAGTTCTCGTCATTGCCCTATGCTTTTTATGCCAGTTACTCACGATCAATTTGATAGATTTTAAAGTCTGTCTTTCTGCTGTATAAGTCTGTCTAGCTACAGTAGTCAGACACAGACATTAGGCAGACACGAGACAGACATTCAGTATGTATTAGACAGACATTTAAACATACTTAAAGCCGACACTCACTCAGACTATGATGTCAATCGCAGCCTCAGTTTCTCTTCATTAATCCTTAATCTTAACGTGAACTCTAGCCTAGCCCTAACCTAAATCAAATGGCCCTAACTTCACGTCACTAAATGGAAATGTCAAACTGTGTTAATGTGGGATGGTGTATCAAAGTCTGGGACTTACGGGGATATGTATTTAAACTTAAACAGCAGAGGCTTTACAAAATGTCTGAGTTTGATATGTTAATGTTACTTCACATGATCGTTTTGCTCTGTTTTGTTATTGTAAGTAATTGTTGTTTTGTTGTTGTTGTTTTTTTTTAAAAAAAAAACAATCTTGTCCCCTCTTAATCAACTTGTCTTATGTAAACCTATAGTTATTTCGTGCTTGTCTGATTAGTGTTTCGATCCCCACTCCCCCCTCTCCCACTATGAAAGTTGTTTATCCTTCTTGTTATTTTTCTATGAATCCCCCCCCCTCATCCCCACCATTAATTTGCCACTGCTGTCAGTGGCGACACTAGATTGGGTGACACGTTGTGCGGCAACTGAGAGTGTCATACCCCCCTCCCCCTCTTAACAATGACTACATTTTCAGTTTGGTGTCACCCGTCCCCTCAACTATTGTATTTTAACTGAATTGATTTGACAATAAAGTTTACGATTTTTACTTTCTCGTATATACGAAGTATAGAGAAAGTCTTGTAATCGTGCAAAAAAAAAAAATCGAGATTTTTACAAATCTCGACGTTTTACACCTCACTGATACGGAAAAACATAATTTTGCAATCTTGTCCGTATGTCTGTGTGTCTGTCTGTGTGTCTGTGTGTCTGTGTGTCTGTCTGTCCGTGTGTAAACACGATAACTTGAGTACCGTTACAGCTAGGTTGATGAAATTTCATATATAAGTATTTTATCAAAATCGTAGATCCGTATCAACTTTTGAGCGATTTCCGATAACCGGAAGTGGTACTTTTCCTACTTTGAATTTTTCAAAAGCCTATAACTTGAGTACTATTTCAGATAGATAAATGAAATTTCACATGTAAGTAAAAGATCTAATTCTCTACCTTCTGTTAAATTTTGAGTAATTTCCGTTGACTGGAAGTAGTACTTTACGCTACTTCCGATTTCTCAAAAAACTAATGTAAATTTTAAAAGTACTAATAATATTGCGCACTATTATGCGCTTTTTTATAAGGCGTTCACTTGGTGTGCAATTAATTGTCTACGAGATTTTATTCTATTTTTAAAACTTTAAGTATTTAAAATGGATTAAAAATCATGTCTATAGCCCGAGTTCCCATCCCCTGTTATTTTATATAATAATATTCGAGAAAGTTTAGGGGAGATCACTCCCGGTTTATTTGATTTGGTATCACCAACGCCCCTCACCCCCGCTACTGTTTATTGTGCCCCCCACCCACCCCATGTTAAGTTGTCTCACCCCCTGCTTCAACCCCCCCCCCCCCCCCCGCCCCCCTCTCTCTCCCACACCATTCACTCACATACAAACACCTCACCAACGTACAGTTATTTCGCCCTTGTCTGATTGCGTCCCTTTGATCTACCGGATCAACTGCGACGTGTTATGTCGGTAGCGCCCCCTGAAATGGGATTTAATTGCTCCCCTGTTTGATGTCGTTCGACCATTAGTTCACCCGACGTGATGGGATTGAAACCGCTCTTGTTTCAACCCCGGCTCGCATGAGTTGCCGCCCTTTGTTTTAATTCACACGCCGGACAGCTCTGGGTCGTACGCTGACAATATAGAGGTGTGGTGACGAGGGGGGGGGGGGGGAAGAGAATTGAGGTGGGGGGAGGGGGGGGGGGGGGTAGATCAGACACCGGATGTTGTACAAATGACTTTGCATTGTTGCGTGGCGTCGCTGACGTCATGGGTTTTGTGTGGAGGGGGGGGGGGGGGGGGGAATTGCACACAATACGCGTGGATTATTAATGATCAGTTAACGAATGTCTTAATTGTTTGCTAGTGATCGCTGAGCTTATCATGTGGGCGTGAGGGGGGTGGGGGTGGAATAATGGCGTTGTCATTGCTGTATATTTCCATAGGACCCGCTCCAGTGCATGGGTTTAGCACCATTCTTGTACAAGCTATTAAAGTCAATATTTGGTCTACACCATTTCTTTCAGGCTTTTTTCTCCCGGGGGGGGGGGGGGAAGGGGGGCACTGGATATTTTCGTGGGGGGGGGGCGGACGATGGAAAAAGTATGCTTTCTGTTTAAATTCCATTTTGTTGGGAGGGGGGGGGGGGTGTCGGTAGAAGTTCGTTTAACCTTAACATTAAACCAAACGTAGCCGTAACCTAAATCAAATGGTCTTACTTAACGCCAATAATAGGGCTTGTAAGTAGCCTACTCTTGGTATTCTAAAATCTTGCTCCCCCTACCTCCTTCCCCTCACACATCGTCAAAAAAAGCCAGACATTCCCCCCCCCCCCCCCCCCCCCCCCCGCCTTAATAGCCGCTATGAATTGTGTTATCAATAAAAAAAAACGATGTTCAAAACAATTAATTTAGTTATAAAATGTATATCTCTCCCTGGCTATCGAGATTTCAAATTTTAAGCGAGAGAGACCGAGACTTAGTAGCTCTATTAGAAATGACAAACTGTATTACTGTGCGAAGAGGTGCCTGAACGAAACTCTTCACGTTTGTTTTAAAAATCACCAGTTAGATAAACATTAAGGATTTGGTTCAAAGATAACTAACGTCATGATTGTATAAGCTTTTTTAATGTTCGTAGGTGCATCAGTATCAGTGGCGTAGCTACCGTAAAGCTAGCGTAAGCAATGCATAGGGGCCCAAGGCAAATAGGGGCCCTTTTTCAAAATTTGAAGGGGGGGGGTTGCAAGTCGAAATTCTGAGGGGGGGGGGGGGTGCAAATCGACAGTCTGAGCAGGGGGAAGGGGTGCAAATCGAAAGTTTGTGGGGGTGCAAATAGAAAGTCTGAGCAGGGGGAAGGGGTGCAAATCGAAAGTCTGAGGAGGGGGAAGGGGTGCAAATCGAAAGTCTGAGGGGGGTGCAAATCGAGAGGCTGAGGGGGGGGTGCAAATCGAAAGTTTGTCCCCGGTCGCCGGGAAGGGTCGCTACGCCTCTGAGGGGCCCACTAACACTTTTTGCATTGGGGCCCAAAAATCCTAGCTACGCCACTGATCAGTATATTATGGCTGTTATACGGTTGGGAACAATATGAGTGTAGGGAATATATGAAAATATGTGTGTGTGTGTGTGTCTGTCTGTCTGTCTGGTGTGATGTGGGGGGGTGCTAGGAGTGGGGGTGCACTGAGTATGTATAAGATTATTGAATTTTATATATATATATATATATATGTAACTGGGGTAGGCCTAACTACCAGTTACAAATGATAACGAACGAGAAGCCGCGACGCAGTATGAAATCTGACGCAACTATAACAGGTGGCTTATTGGATCGGTCTGATAACAATCTCAAAGCCAACGCGTGCTATTTTGGGAAACGGTACGAGAAGTTTCAGACGAGCTGTCAACTTTGATGGATAGGATGCAGGTGTTTTATTAGTCGGACTGTACGTAGAACTGCGCAACTAGTATTCGGAGACATCGATTACAAGTATCGATTACGGAAATGGATACAAGTACGACTACGATTTCAAGGGATAAATAGGGGGGGGACGGCGGAGCTCGACCCTTTTTCCCCTCTTGCCTCTTTCATCGCTCGCTTAGATCAGTCAGTCTGTGTGACTATGTCAAGTCGGTTATAGAACGGGTTAGCCGTATTGTGTTAAGGAGGATTATAGACATGTGGATTCAGTTATATGAAGCCTAGTGAAGGACTGTTAGGGGTCAGTTGATTCAGACTATTATTGAGAAGCATTCCTGTTGATTTATTGTGTTATTATGAAGCATTTCTTGATTCATGTAATAAAGGATCAATAGCGAACCTGCATCTTGAGTATCTATACTGTGGTCAATGTTGTCTAGAATGAGTGGTTAAACTCGTTAACACGTGGCACTACAGGCAATTAGGTCTCATTACATGTGGCGTTGCGAGCATGGTAACTGTTGGCTCGTTACAATTGGCGTTGTCGGCAGGATAAATGTTCGCTCGTCACAATTGGCGCTGCGAGCAGGGTAAATGTTCGCTCGTCACAATTGGCGCTGCGATCAGGATGAATTCAACTAGACTTGCCGTTTAAGGCACCTATAGTCAACCTTGTGCATAACTGTGTTTAGTGTGTGTGTGAATTCGGACATTCAGGAACTGTGAAAATTGAGGAACGAGGAAAAATTTTTCATACACACACGGTAAGAAAGAACTCTTTTTTTTAGTACTTAAGGAAGAAAATGTCTACTCTGGACGAGAAGCAGACCCATATAGTGGTCCTACCCAGAGAGTCCCATATTAACAAATTTTACGGGGACGGAGATCCAACTTTAACCAACAGGTTCAGTGAAGAGGTCAAAGCGGCCTGGGCCTCGAGACATATGTCACCAGAGGAAAGATTAAGACTGCTGATGGGCAGTATAGGTGAAACGGTTAGGGCAGAGGTTAAGTGCCACGATAGGACCGTCCAATCAGATCCAGATAAGGTGCTAGATCTGATTATGGAGACCTTTGGGGAGAGACGGTCGGGAGTGCAACTGCTATCGGGATTCGTGGGCTTAAAGCAGAGAATGGCGGAGAGTGTGATGGAGTACTCACACAGGATGAACAGGGCCTTTGATTTGGTAAAGGGCAAATCACCGGACATTGATGTACGCCTACTGAGGGACCATTTCATCGAGGGGCTAGCAACCCCGATCTTAAGGAGAGAGTTGAAAGAGGAGGTCCACAGAGACCAGCAGTTGACCTTCCTTCAGGTCAGGAACTCAGCGATCCGCAGGTCCGAGGATGAGGACCAATCGAACTGTTCGGTGGACAAAGTCTCTGTGCCTGAACAGAGACAATCCCCACCCACAGGGGCCGACACGATGGAGACCATGATGGCTCAACTGTTGGCCCACCTAGAGAAGGTTGACCAACGCTTGAAGTGGTTGGAAAGCAGGTCAACAGCTGAGAATCAGGAAAAGAACGGTACAAAACAGGGACGGGTTGGACGGCCGCGTCCTGCCAAGCCATCACTCCAATGGACGGCAGACGGTCGACCAATTTGTTTGTCTTGTTCACAACCCGGACATATGGCACGGTACTGCCAGGGAAACGGTCGTCCTCTGTAAGGCAGGGCCAGGCTACAGAGGGGCGAGGTTATGGCCCAAGAAGCAAAATGATGGGAGTCTGTCCCGAAATGGTGATTACGATTGGGGACATCGCGGTGAAGGCAATTGTGGATACAGGCTCCCAGGTGACGACAATCACGGAAAATTTTTACACCAAATGGATGAAAGGAAAAGACCATGGGTTGAGGTCTGACACAGGCATGCGCCTAACGGCAGCTAATGGACTAACCATTCCATACTGTGGTTATTTTCTGGCGGATTTCGTGGTGGCAGGACATAGGTTGAAGCAGGTTGGGGTGTTCGTTACGAAACACAACCTAGAGACAAATGTGTCAAATATACCTTGCCTGTTGGGCATGAATATTCTTGGCCAGTTGCCAGAATTTCTTACAAATATTGTCGGATCGACCACACCAGGTCGGGGATCCAAGTTGGCCAGGTTTGCCAAGACCAGAGGAAGGACAGCAGTCCCGGCAAACACGGTCAAGGCAATCACATTACAAATTGGTGATAGAAGCGTGAATGGTGATGTGATGATAGAACCATGTGGCGCCGCACTGAGGGCAGGCGTCGTGTTACTGCGGACATACACATCAGCGGAAAACGGACTAGTTCAAGGGTTGGTAGCTAATGTTTTGGATGAGGAAATTTTTATACCGCCTAACACTCTGGTAGGAGTACCACAGAACGTCGAGGTACAAAGGTCGGCACAGTGCATCGAACTGATCAATACCAGTAGTAATGAAGTAACAATTAGGTCGGTCAATGTGACGGCCGAGGTGAAGAAAAAGGGTGGCCGATCATATATATTCCCGGAAACTGAAGACCCAAAATTAAATGAATTACTGAATAAATACAGGGATGTATTTGCCTCGTATGAGGGTGATTTGGGGTACACGGAAGTAATCAAACACCAGATACCCTTACTACAAGACAAGCCGGTGGCGCAACCTTATCGAAGATTACCACCGAGTCACTACTCGGCGGTGAAGGCACACCTGAATGATCTACTAGAAAAGGGAATTATTACAACTAGTACAAGCCCGTATGCGGCACCGATTGTAGTGGTAAAAAAGAAGTCAGGGGAGATAAGACTGTGTTGTGATTACCGGAAATTGAACAATATCACAAGAAGGGATGCATTCCCCTTGCCTCGTATTGATGAATGTCTTGATGCGTTGGGGGGAGCAAGATTTTTTTCTACCTTGGATTTGGCCAGTGGCTACCACCAAGTGGCCATGCACCCCAACGATCAACATAAAACTGCATTTATTTCTCCACTGGGACTGTACGAGTGGACCCGTATGCCGTTTGGTCTAACTAATGCACCTGCTACATTCCAGCGAGTAATGCAGAGTGCTATGAGTGACTTTCTATTTCAAATAATGTTGGTGTATTTGGATGATATTCTAGTTTACTCAAAAACTTGGGAGGACCATCTAAAAAGATTAGAACAAGTGTTTCTCCGTCTTAGGGAGATAGGAGTAAAGCTGAACCCAGACAAATGCTGCTTTGGTTTGAAATCGGTACATTTTTTGGGTTACGTGATTTCGTCGGATGGCATCGCCACTGACCCAGATAAAATTGCAGCTGTTAAAGAATGGAAACAACCAACAACTACGGTAGAGGTCAGGTCATTCTTGGGCTTTGCTTCCTATTATAGAAAATTTGTGCCGGGTTTTGCAAAAATTGCCGCACCATTGCATGACTTGGTAAACAAAATGACAAAGAAACACAGTAAGGAGAAAAAGAAAGGTAAAACACAACTGATAGGTGAATTATGGACTGATGAATGCCTGAACTCGTTTAAGCTCTTGAAAAAGGCTTTGACAGAGGCACCGATATTGGGATACGCGGACTTTGACAAACCATTTCGGTTAGAAATCGACGCCAGCTCTAAAGGTCTGGGAGCTTTGCTATCACAACAACAAAAGCAAGGTTTCAGGGTTATTGCGTATGCCAGTCGAGCTCTGAAGGGATCAGAGAGAAACATGACAAATTACAGCGCCATGAAACTAGAACTTTTGACATTAAAATGGGCTGTGACTGAGAAATTCAGGGACTATCTATTAGGTGCTAAATGTGTGGTATACACTGACAATAACCCCTTGAGTCACCTAAAGACAGCAAAGTTGGGATCCATCGAACAGCGATGGGCAGCAGAATTGGCACTCTTTGACCTAGAGATAAAGTATCGCCCGGGGCGGTCCAATGGCAATGCGGACGCCTTATCAAGGAATCCTTACGAGAGACCGGGTGATGAGGAGGAAACACTGACAGGAATATGTGAGGTCAGAGCGTCAACAGATATCCCTCATGGGGTACAAGTGATGCAGAACGGGCAGACCGGGGTGGAGCACATATCCACGGAACCCGAACATATGGACAGTAGTGATTTTATTTGCCTTAATCACAAAAAGATAAGAGATGCCCAGAGAACGGATAGTGGCTTACAACCGCTATTGAAATACGTCCAGGAACAAAAATTCCCAGGAAGAAGGGAAAGAGAACAATTTGGTCGAGAAACAAAGAAAATACTGAGTCAGTGGGACCGTCTCAGTATAGAGGATGGTGTTCTCATACGGAGAATTCATGACCAAATTGATGGGACAATACACCAGGTGGTGGTGCCTGGACAGTTAAGAGAAGAAGTGCTAAGGTTGGCACATGACAGGGCAGGACACCAGGGTCAGGACAGGACGCACAAAATATTACGACGGAGGTGTTACTGGCCCAATATGGAAATGGAGGTCAAACGCCATTGTGAGGCTTGTGTGAGGTGTCAGCATGCGAAAATGCCAGTTGTCAAAATGAGACAGCCATCAGGACACCTACTAGCGACAAAACCACTAGAGATTGTGGCGATGGACTTTACGTCGTTGGAGCAATCATCGGATGGGACGGAACATGTGTTGGTAATGACTGATGTATTCACCAAATGGACTGTGGCGGTGCCCACACGAGATCAGACTGCCAAAACAGTGGCAAAGGTATTAATAGAACATTGGTTCATCAAATATGGCATACCAAGACAATTACACTCTGACCAAGGAAGGGCTTTCGAGTCAGAAGTAATTAACCAACTGTGCAGCCACTACGGGATCAACAAATCTAGAACAACCACATTTAATCCGAAGGGAAACGGACAGTGTGAACGGTTCAACCGCAGCATGCATGATTTGCTGCGTACGCTAGAACCTGAACAGAAAAAACGTTGGCCTGATTTTCTCCCAGAGTTGGTATATCTATACAACTGCACACCCCATGCCACAACCGGCTTTACGCCATACATGTTGCTGTTCGGACGAGAGGCTCGACTCCCTCTTGATTTGTTCCTAGGAAAAAGGGAGAGTATGACTGGCTCATACACCGCACTGGAATATGTGAATGAACATATGAGAAGAATTAGAGAAATGTACAGGGTAGTACAGGAAAGACTAGAACATGAATCTCGGCGAAGGGAACCGCCGATACAGACGAAGGACCCGCCACTCAAACTGAATGACAGGGTATTAGTAGTATATTAGGTCACTTTTGGGTCGTATTTGGGTGGCGCAAAGGTTATATAGCAAAATACTCGGGAGGAGGATGCGCGGGATGTACAACGACATATAGTAAAATACTCCCTAGGGTGGCGCAAAGACATATAGTAAAATACTACGCCAGCTGCCGCAGGGTGGGTGAGCAGGATGTACAATGAGATATAGTAAAATACTACGCCAACTAGGGTTGGCGGAGGTGGTGGGGAAGTAGGTCACCACCGGTGACCTTGTGACGTAATCATTGACCTTGTGACGTAATCAGTCACATTGTGACGTAATCATTGACCTAGTTACGTAATTTTAATGCGTTTTTTTAATGAGTTTTAATGAGTTTTTTTAAATTTTAATTAATTTTTGACCTAGTTACGTAATTTTAATGTGTTTTTATTACATAATTGTTTAATTTGTTTGATTTAAATTGTTTAATTACTTTGTTTATATTGTGTAATTTTTATTAACGAGTTACGTAATTTGATTATTTGTTTACTTTTTAATTATTTTTTATTGACCTAGTTACGTAATTGGATTTTAATGAGTTTGAATTTAATTTTGTAATTTTAATTAATTTTTATTAACGAGTTACGTAATTTGATTATTTGTTTGATTTTAAATTGTTTACTTTGTTTGTTTACTTGTTGTTTATTTGTTTATATTGTGTAATTTTTATTCAATAGTTACGTAATGTGATTTTAATTATTTTTATTTTGTTTATTTTTAATTTAATTTTATTTTATAATTAGTTAAATTATTATTAACGAGTTACGTAATTTGATTTTAATTACTTTTGTTTATTTATTTATTTGATATATTTCTTTTCTTTGATGTATGGTATTTAAAATAAAAGACAATGTTTATTTGATTTTAAACGGATAGGGGTGTTGGTCGATGAGAGGGGAGTAATGACGGGGTTTGAGGGTAGGGGTGCGTTAGCGTGTACTTTGTGAATAACATCCATTAACCAGACACGTAACATCTGTTACGTATCGACCGCCCGCGAACTTTTCCGGGCTGCGTATTTTTTAATGGGAATGTATTGATCGCACCCACGGGCCATCACAGCATGATGTCCCACCTAATTAAATTTTTTTTTTTTTTTTTTTGTTAGGCTTCACCGAGTTTCCCCCACTCGGTTGACAGGTTATGGTAATTTACGACGTACATTAAGTGGCTTTCCACGAAGTACGTAGGTCATTATGCAACAGCTGTGTAATATCGATCGCATCCACTGACCATCACACCTAATTAAATTGGTCACGTATCGTAAGTGTAGCGACATCGGTAATTATTCGCTTATAGCGAGGTCAGCGAAAACCGATCGATTTGTCAGCTCCGTGAAGCCCTTAGGTAACAGCTGGTGCTGTAATTAGTCACGGCTCTCGGATTTTTTCATTAGATTACAGCTGTCCATGAACTATGTTCACATATCATACGCCCGATCATTCTTTGATCAAATTAAAAAATTTTGTTTCCACATGTCCTACGAACCGTCCCTTGCTATGTATGAAAGATTAATGGTTGTAACTATTCGCTTATAGCGAGGGTCAACGAAAACAAAATATATTTAAGGGTCGGAATTTTCTTTCGACCACCGTTAAAGCAGGTTTTGAGACGAAACGAGGTCTCGGTAGGTTCGTGCTTTTTAATGGGCGACAGGGGCGACTTAGTGCGTTGGTACGTAAGATATGCGTGGGTAGACATGTTTTTTACAAGTCTGGAAAAGTAATTAAGTTTTTTATGACCGTTCCGATTTTCTTTTGATCTGACCACCATTTGACCACCCTGAGCCAGATAAATTTAACAAATGTTCAATACATAGTCGCTTATAGTAACATTAGTGATTGTATGTTCGGCAAGACGGTTTGACAAGACATCACGACTCTGTTCACCGCCGACAAGGACATCTCTGTACAACATGCGGGAATCTATTTACACGACTTGACAATTTAACAAGACATTGTAAAACAACACACACCAACCAAACATCACCGACCGACACCCCATCAGCAACCGATAGACAAACTCCACAACCACTATACGTGACCGACAGACAAACCATGCAACCCCTAGCAGCGATCCAAACAACTCGTACCATGACCAATACTATTCCATTAAAGCGACATACGATATATGACGACATAGCAATCAACAAACGCGTAAAGACTAACAACGACAGTAACGTTAATTCATACACCACTATTTTTCCTATAGACGACCTACCCATGATACGTTATACATGTGACATATGTGAGCATGCATTCACCTGCAAACATGGTTTGAAACGACATCACGATACGGCACACAGACGACGAAGACATACATGTAGAGAATGTTTGCAAGAATTTACAAGAAAATATAATTTAACGAACCACTATAAAATACCACACACCATCAAAACATTACCAGACGACACATCAGCGACCGACACGAATATCCCATAGGATGACTTCTCACAGACATCTCCTTACACCCAACACAGAAACTCACTTTCTTACTTTTATATTAAAAGACAAGTAGACACAATGTGACATCTCCCCTAGACTGTAGACCGATGGGGTTGTTTTTATTCAATAAAAATTTATTATATATGGTCTTTTGTGATTTTTTAATGTGTTATTGTTTTGTTACTTGTCCCTGAAAGTTATGTAACTCGGTATCCTGTATAAGAGGTATGACTGGAATCAAAATCAGGGGAGAGAACGTGACGTACATCGCGATATTTGAAAACATGGCGATGTTTAACCTCAACCAAAAAAGGCAATGAACCTAGAAGGAAGACGAATATATATCTTAGTCTTGCAGCAGATTACCTTCCCATGTTCGCTTTAGTATTACAGTTTTCATCAATCTTCTTTTTGACTTGAACTTCTTTAATTTTTAAGAAAGTTTACATAATACATTACGTCTAATGACAATTTTTTTTTTTTTTTTATTTTTACCACTCAATGTATTTTCTTTTTCTATATCTTACATTGTCATCTTAATTTTTGATCACCTTAGGTGGTGGTAAGGTGGTAAGGTGGTGGTAAGGTGGTGGTAAATTTGCTTAAGATTATAAACTTCAAGTTTTAAAAATCAACAACGTTATAGTACGTCGTGTCAAATGACACACCTTTAAAATGTCTACATTTAAAGTTCACCAAAATAATGACGTAAAAACTAAATATGATATGACGTTAGCATACATATCATTCAATCTAATCACTCTAAAGTACAAATCAATAATTTTTATTGATTAAGGGGCTGGGTGAGTTATTTTTATCACTATTCGCCCTTCCCCTTCCCTTTGTCCGCAACCCCGTTCCCCTTCTCCCATCCAACCTTGCGTCATCACACTAACCTCAATACCAACCGCTAGATAAACAGACCGTACTACTACTACTCACACTATTCCTTGGACAGACAAAGGCTGTATGACAATCCTACAGACAAATATTTATTCAACTAATAGCACAACCCCCTAGAAACCACTCCAACAGACTGGGATACATAACTTGTAGACACCACTCCCCAATGAATATCTCTTGCACCCTACCTACATCGACAACTTTGTCCGCCACCCTCGCCCCCGTCCCTAGTATGAACTCGGTTACCAACAATTTCAAAACATGCATGTTCCGAGTTCAAAACCAACCTTCACCGACACTAGTATGAACTCGACCCCTAACACTTCCAAAACATGCCTGTACTAACTTTGAAACCACTTCGGTGAAAACTTCACCGACCCTAGTATGGACTCTACACCTATCGATTCCAAAACACGCATGTTCCGAGTTCAAAACCAACCTTCACCGACACTAGTATGAACTCGGCTACCAACAATTCCAAAACATGCATGTTCCGAGTTCAAAACCAACCTTCACCGACACTAGTATGAACTCGGCTACCAACAATTCCCAAACATGCATGTACCAACTTTCCAACCTGCCTCAGTGCTAACAAAATTCCCCGACCCTAGTATGAACTCGACTGCCATCAATTCCTAAACATCCATGTACCGACTTTGTAACCTGCCTCGGTGAAAACTTCACCGACCTTAGTTTAACTCTCCCTAACAATTCCAATGATGCATGTACGAACTTTGTAACCTGCCTCGGTGAAAACACCCCCGTCCCTAGTATGAACTCGGTTACCAACAATTTCAAAACATGCATGTTCCGAGTTCAAAACCAATCTTCACCGACACTAGTATGAACTCGGCTACCAACAATTCCTAAACATGGATGTACCAACTTTGCAACTTACCTCGGTGTTAACGAAAACTCCCCTGACCCTAGTATGGACTCTACACCGACTGATTCCAAAACATACATGTTCCGAGTTCAAAACCAACCTTCACCGACACTAGTATGAACTCGGCTACCAACAATTCCTAAACATACATGTAACACCTTTGCAACCTGCCTCGGTGAAATCATCTCCGACCCTAGTTTGAACTCGGCTGCCAACAATTCCTAAACATGCCTGGCCCAACTTTGTAACCTGCCTCGGTGAAAACTTCACCGACCCTAGTATGAACTCTAGACCTACCGATTCCAAAACATACATGTTCCGAGTTCAAAACCAACCTTCACCGACCCTAGTATGAACACGGCCCCTAACAATTCCAAGGATGCATGTACCAACTTTACAACCTGCCTCGGTGTTAGCAAAACTCCCCGACCCTAGTATGAACTCAACTGCCAACAATTCCTAAACATCCATGTCCCAACTTTGCAACCTGCCTCGGTGAAAACTTCACCGACCCTAGTATGGCCTCTCTACCTATCAATTCTAAAACATGGATGTACCAACTTCGAAACATCCCTCTGTGTTAACAAAACTCCCCCGACCCTACTATAGACTCGACCCCTAACAATTCCAAAACATGCATGGTCTAGCTTCGAACCTCCCTCGGTGAAAACGTCACCGACTCGTGTATAAAATCTGTCCCAACCAACTCCAAACCTTCCCTGGGCACCCGAATAAAAATAACTCACCCAGCCCCTTAATCAATAAAAATTATTGATTTGTACTTTAGAGTGATTAGATTGAATGATATGTATGCTAACGTCATATCATATTTAGTTTTTACGTCATTATTTTGGTGAACTTTAAATGTAGACATTTTAAAGGTGTGTCATTTGACACGACGTACTATAACGTTGTTGATTTTTAAAACTTGAAGTTTATAATCTTAAGCAAATTTACCACCACCTTACCACCACCTTACCACCTTACCACCACCTAAGGTGATCAAAAATTAAGATGACAATGTAAGATATAGAAAAAGAAAATACATTGAGTGGTAAAAATAAAAAAAAAAAAAAAAATTGTCATTAGACGTAATGTATTATGTAAACTTTCTTAAAAATTAAAGAAGTTCAAGTCAAAAAGAAGATTGATGAAAACTGTAATACTAAAGCGAACATGGGAAGGTAATCTGCTGCAAGACTAAGATATATATTCGTCTTCCTTCTAGGTTCATTGCCTTTTTTGGTTGAGGTTAAACATCGCCATGTTTTCAAATATCGCGATGTACGTCACGTTCTCTCCCCTGATTTTGATTCCAGTCATACCTCTTATACAGGATACCGAGTTACATAACTTTCAGGGACAAGTAACAAAACAATAACACATTAAAAAATCACAAAAGACCATATATAATAAATTTTTATTGAATAAAAACAACCCCATCGGTCTACAGTCTAGGGGAGATGTCACATTGTGTCTACTTGTCTTTTAATATAAAAGTAAGAAAGTGAGTTTCTGTGTTGGGTGTAAGGAGATGTCTGTGAGAAGTCATCCTATGGGATATTCGTGTCGGTCGCTGATGTGTCGTCTGGTAATGTTTTGATGGTGTGTGGTATTTTATAGTGGTTCGTTAAATTATATTTTCTTGTAAATTCTTGCAAACATTCTCTACATGTATGTCTTCGTCGTCTGTGTGCCGTATCGTGATGTCGTTTCAAACCATGTTTGCAGGTGAATGCATGCTCACATATGTCACATGTATAACGTATCATGGGTAGGTCGTCTATAGGAAAAATAGTGGTGTATGAATTAACGTTACTGTCGTTGTTAGTCTTTACGCGTTTGTTGATTGCTATGTCGTCATATATCGTATGTCGCTTTAATGGAATAGTATTGGTCATGGTACGAGTTGTTTGGATCGCTGCTAGGGGTTGCATGGTTTGTCTGTCGGTCACGTATAGTGGTTGTGGAGTTTGTCTATCGGTTGCTGATGGGGTGTCGGTCGGTGATGTTTGGTTGGTGTGTGTTGTTTTACAATGTCTTGTTAAATTGTCAAGTCGTGTAAATAGATTCCCGCATGTTGTACAGAGATGTCCTTGTCGGCGGTGAACAGAGTCGTGATGTCTTGTCAAACCGTCTTGCCGAACATACAATCACTAATGTTACTATAAGCGACTATGTATTGAACATTTGTTAAATTTATCTGGCTCAGGGTGGTCAAATGGTGGTCAGATCAAAAGAAAATCGGAACGGTCATAAAAAACTTAATTACTTTTCCAGACTTGTAAAAAACATGTCTACCCACGCATATCTTACGTACCAACGCACTAAGTCGCCCCTGTCGCCCATTAAAAAGCACGAACCTACCGAGACCTCGTTTCGTCTCAAAACCTGCTTTAACGGTGGTCGAAAGAAAATTCCGACCCTTAAATATATTTTGTTTTCGTTGACCCTCGCTATAAGCGAATAGTTACAACCATTAATCTTTCATACATAGCAAGGGACGGTTCGTAGGACATGTGGAAACAAAATTTTTTAATTTGATCAAAGAATGATCGGGCGTATGATATGTGAACATAGTTCATGGACAGCTGTAATCTAATGAAAAAATCCGAGAGCCGTGACTAATTACAGCACCAGCTGTTACCTAAGGGCTTCACGGAGCTGACAAATCGATCGGTTTTCGCTGACCTCGCTATAAGCGAATAATTACCGATGTCGCTACACTTACGATACGTGACCAATTTAATTAGGTGTGATGGTCAGTGGATGCGATCGATATTACACAGCTGTTGCATAATGACCTACGTACTTCGTGGAAAGCCACTTAATGTACGTCGTAAATTACCATAACCTGTCAACCGAGTGGGGGAAACTCGGTGAAGCCTAACAAAAAAAAAAAAAAAAATTTAATTAGGTGGGACATCATGCTGTGATGGCCCGTGGGTGCGATCAATACATTCCCATTAAAAAATACGCAGCCCGGAAAAGTTCGCGGGCGGTCGATACGTAACAGATGTTACGTGTCTGGTTAATGGATGTTATTCACAAAGTACACGCTAACGCACCCCTACCCTCAAACCCCGTCATTACTCCCCTCTCATCGACCAACACCCCTATCCGTTTAAAATCAAATAAACATTGTCTTTTATTTTAAATACCATACATCAAAGAAAAGAAATATATCAAATAAATAAATAAACAAAAGTAATTAAAATCAAATTACGTAACTCGTTAATAATAATTTAACTAATTATAAAATAAAATTAAATTAAAAATAAACAAAATAAAAATAATTAAAATCACATTACGTAACTATTGAATAAAAATTACACAATATAAACAAATAAACAACAAGTAAACAAACAAAGTAAACAATTTAAAATCAAACAAATAATCAAATTACGTAACTCGTTAATAAAAATTAATTAAAATTACAAAATTAAATTCAAACTCATTAAAATCCAATTACGTAACTAGGTCAATAAAAAATAATTAAAAAGTAAACAAATAATCAAATTACGTAACTCGTTAATAAAAATTACACAATATAAACAAAGTAATTAAACAATTTAAATCAAACAAATTAAACAATTATGTAATAAAAACACATTAAAATTACGTAACTAGGTCAAAAATTAATTAAAATTTAAAAAAACTCATTAAAACTCATTAAAAAAACGCATTAAAATTACGTAACTAGGTCAATGATTACGTCACAATGTGACTGATTACGTCACAAGGTCAATGATTACGTCACAAGGTCACCGGTGGTGACCTACTTCCCCACCACCTCCGCCAACCCTAGTTGGCGTAGTATTTTACTATATCTCATTGTACATCCTGCTCACCCACCCTGCGGCAGCTGGCGTAGTATTTTACTATATGTCTTTGCGCGACCCTAGGGAGTATTTTACTATATGTCGTTGTACATCCCGCGCATCCTCCTCCCGAGTATTTTGCTATATAACCTTTGCGCCACCCAAATACGACCCAAAAGTGACCTAATATACTACTGGTATTACTGCGTAGCCACCCGTTAGGCAGAAACAAAATCCACGATCTCTGGGGACAGGAGATATGGCAAGTCGTGGAGATGCCTAAAGCAGCAGGTGGCCCCTTTAAGATAAGACCCATCGATCACGCCAAACCGGATCGGTGGGCGAATATTGCTCAATTAAAGAAATATTGGAATAGGCAAGAAGAGCAGCTACACACAGAGAAACCCAAGACAATTAGGGAACCGGAAGTTATAACGGAAATTCACATACCCATTCCGGAACCATATCACCATCAACAGAACAAACGCGATATACAAGTGGAGGATACCGGCAACAATGAGGATCCCGGTCCCTCCAGAAGCAGAGAGACAGTAGACCATCGGATAAGTGGTCCGCGGAGAAGTTTAAGGAACAGAAGGAATACGAAATTTTTTGTCAGCAACCATCAATTCTTTCATGGTCGCGCTGGTATGAAAACAGACTGTTCAAAGAGCTATAGAAGTGAACTGGTGAAGGCACCAAATGGAAAGGGTGGATGTGAATTCTAGAACTGTTTTGTGTCTCAGGAAGATGATGTAGACACAGTTGATATGTGAAATAGGTAGAACTGTCAATCGTAAAGAATGGAACGTCGTGGACAGTGAGTGGAACAATAAATTTTTTTTTTTACGACTGTGCGATTGACTTTGGAGGAGTGCACCTGCCAGGCGTTGTTTGTGGTTGAAAACACACAAAAAAAGCAGGGGTGGATGTAACTGGGGTAGGCCTAACTACCAGTTACAAATGATAACGAACGAGAAGCCGCGGCGCAGTATGAAATCTGACGCAACTATAACAGGTGGCTTATTGGATCGGTCTGATAACAATCTCAAAGCCAACGCGTGCTATTTTGGGAAACGGTACGAGAAGTTTCAGACGAGCTGTCAACTTTGATGGATAGGATGCAGGTGTTTTATTAGTCGGACTGTACGTAGAACTGCGCAACTAGTATTCGGAGACATCGATTACAAGTATCGATTACGGAAATGGATACAAGTACGACTACGATTTCAAGGGATAAATAGGGGGGGGACGGCGGAGCTCGACCCTTTTCCCCTCTTGCCTCTTTCATCGCTCGCTTAGATCAGTCAGTCTGTGTGACTATGTCAAGTCGGTTATAGAACGGGTTAGCCGTATTGTGTTAAGGAGGATTATAGACATGTGGATTCAGTTATATGAAGCCTAGTGAAGGACTGTTAGGGGTCAGTTGATTCAGACTATTATTGAGAAGCATTCCTGTTGATTTATTGTGTTATTATGAAGCATTTCTTGATTCATGTAATAAAGGATCAATAGCGAACCTGCATCTTGAGTATCTATACTGTGGTCAATGTTGTCTAGAATGAGTGGTTAAACTCGTTAACACGTGGCACTACAGGCAATTAGGTCTCATTACATGTGGCGTTGCGAGCATGGTAACTGTTGGCTCGTTACAATTGGCGTTGTCGGCAGGATAAATGTTCGCTCGTCACAATTGGCGCTGCGAGCAGGGTAAATGTTCGCTCGTCACATATATATATATATATATATATATATATATATATATATATATATATATATATATATATATATATATATATATATATATATATATACACACATATATGGATCATTGCCATTCTTATATTTAGGTTATTGAGAAAAACTATAAAAGATCCATAAAACCCGCGTATTGTTGTAACCCACTAAGGCATTCAAACGCAAATGATTTTAAACCAAAACAGAAAATGAAACAGCGGGTAGTCTGTGCTATCTATACATTAATTTTTTTTTTTAAAGTTTCAGTATTTGCTAAACCGATCTGCCTAATCCCCGGGTTTAATCCGCATTATTTTCGCATCACCCGATCTCTGTTTTTTGTGCCGAGTGCCGCGCCATAAGTTTATGCAAGGGGAGATCACTACGAACTGCCTATTGATATCTCGACAAAGCAAACGTCGTATGATGTATTGAGTTGAAGATATTTTCTATGATTTGAAGTCGAGTCTGTCAAATGTTTAAAAAAAATCCTTTGAGTTTAAGTATTGAATTCTAATATCGAATTCAATGCGTAAGAAATAAAATTGTAAATTGGTTTACTGTTACAGTCTTTGAAGTTTCATGAGTTAAGTCAGCTGTGATAAGTACTCAGCATAATTTGGGGGAAATACTTGTCTCTGTTGTTCCTGGATTCTCGCTCATAATTTTTTTCTTTCTGATTTATCAAATTCGCGAGTTCTAAGCTCCTAGTTGGTTTGTAGCGATTGTTTTTGTTTTGTTGTTTATTTCCGGTTAGACTTTTGCCTCTATTAAAAATCAATTTGAAAAAGTGGTGTTTTCTTACCCCATGTTGAAAGAACTGAGACTTTCTTCCAACGCAGTGCAATTTTTGTCTGCCCAACTGTAGGGTGGGGAGTTTCTTAAGGCTCAGTGGTGGGCGGAGTTCACTAGGGCTCAGCCATGGGGGGGGGGGGGGGGGATTGATAGTCACCAATGTTTCCTCTAAGACGAAAAAAATCGTGTGGAACGTATATTTTGTGTGCGCGGTGTTCTAAAAGTCTTATATAAGGATACATATATTTTACAAAATGACTGCGCCGCAGTTAAAAACTACTGCGCGGCCACGCAACTGCGCAGCTTTGAGGGAACATAGCTCAATTATTGAGAGGGGTAGTTCCCTATGGAGGGGAACAGTTACTTAGCATAATTATGAAGAGGGGTAGTTCACTAGGGCTCAACTATGGAGGTGGGGGGCGGGGGTACCTTGGGCTTAGTCATGCGTGGGGGTGTCTAGGGCTTAACCATGATGTAGGGGGTGGGGGGGGGGGGGTTACCTAGGACTCAGTCATGTTGAGGGGGGGGGGGGTAAATTTGTCAAGTGATATGATGAGGGGGGAGAGATGTTACCTAGGAATCAGTCATGAGAGTGGGGGGTAGTTATCTAGGGCTTAACCATGATGTTTCTGGGAGGGAGGGAGGGGGGGGGGGTTCAAGTCCCATGATATGGGGGGGGGGGGGGGATAGGCTAACTAGGAATCAGCCATGAGAGTGGGGGGGGGGTAGTTGTTGTCTAGGGCTAAGGGCCTGCAATGTGTAAGAGAGGACTGTCGGCTGATCTTACTGTTATGGAACTGGCTCAAACCACACAGGTGGGAATGTTAACCCACCTGGAATTTCCGTGGGGAGGGGGGGGGGGATGAGGACGAGGGGGTGGGGCGGTATGTTTATTTTGTTGTGTAATTGAAAACAGCGAGCGTGTAAGTTCTCGTCATTTTCCCGCCCTTTTTGGTCGTGGCTTGCGTGTCACAGTTTGCCCCGTCCCCCCGGATTTTCCCCGGCTCCGTGGAAGCAGCCAAATTAAGTATGAAAGCGCAGCTAATCCGCGCTGTGTTTGGCTCGCGTTAGCAGATAAAACCGGGGCGCTGATGAAAGGGAAACAACCCCGACACTGAAAACGAAACTCGCTTTTATTCATTTACTTTTTTTAATTTTTATTAGGAGGGGGGGTTGTTTGGCGAGGTTTAAAAAAAACAGGGGGGACAATTTGTTAAATTCAACTTGCATTATCTTCTCTTGACCCACAGCAATCGAAAGTGTTGACAAGGGGATTAATTTTGCATTAACCCCTCGGAAGCGTCGAACAAATACTGGGTTTAAAATGGACGTTTTACACCAGAATAAAAGATGAATGCGAAACGTGCGGAGAGAGGTGCGGAAGTAGCTCTGTCTGAGCGACCAAAACGAGGTCTGGTAGTTGTTCAGTTTACCATTGCGCGATTACCTTTGTCGTGTAAACTGGTGGAGGTAAACAAGATCTGTTACCTGCCTTATAATGTTTGAATGACGTTTGAGTAATGATATATCATTGTTATATCAATGTTTTTGGTGTTTGGTTGAATGATTAGTTGAATAAAGGTATACATTAACATGGTAGGTCTATAGCCTTGCTGTTGGTAATGTTGTATACCCTTGCTGTTGGTAATGATGTACAGCTTTAACGTTGGTAATATTGTATAATCTTGCTGTTGGTAATGTTGTATAGCCTTGCCGTTGGTAAGGGGCAGAGTGGCTTAGCGGTAGAGAGCTGGAATGTTAACCCGTAGTCTCAAGTTCGAATCCGGTTCAAGTCGGTAGAATGACCCAGCTCTGATGGGTACCTAACTCACTTTAGGGAAAGTAAAGGCGGCTGGGCATAGTGCTGACCACACTATCCCTTCATATGCCGAGGTCACAGAAACAGATTAACTCTACTTCACTTGCCCCGTAGACCGTCAGGTTTGATAGGGAACTTTACTACTTTACTTATTATTGGTAATGTTGTATAGCCGTAATGTTGGTAATGTTGTATAGCCTTGCTGTTGGTAATGTTGTAGAAACTACAATTGTAAAACACCGAATTTTCTAGTATACAAGACGCATTTTTTAAGCCAAGAAAAACATCACAAAAGTTGAAACTTTCCTTTACCTATAAAAGTTGGGAGCCTATAAAACTCCATATTGTCTTAATCGCTGGAATACACCGTGCTTAAAATATTTAGGGCTTGAATTCTGTGTTTGCAGGTTTGTGTTTGCAAGATGGATCGCTTTGATTTAAGAAATTGTATCGATGATAAACAGTTATTTCTTTTATTTATTTATGTTATAAAAAGCTAAATAAATACGCATAGTTTTCTGTACCCGTCCCATATTCTTACAAAAAGTAGACCCCCACCCCTAATAGGTAACGCTCGTAAATCTCATGTTATATGTCCCCTCGTATACATCTCGTTATGTGTCCTCCCAAAAAATCTTATGTTATGTGCCGCACCCCCGTACAAATCTCATTTTATGTGCACCCCCCATACACATCTCATGTTGTGTGTCCCCCCTACAAATCTCATGTTATGTGCCCCCCCCCCCTACAAATCTCATGTTATGTGTCCCCCCTACAAATCTCATGTTATGTGCCCCCCCCCCCTTACAAATCTCATGTTATGTGTCCCCCCCCCTACAAATCTCATGTTATGTGCCCCCCCCTACAAATCTCATGTTATGTGCCACCTCCCCCCCATACACATCTCATGTTATGTGTCCCCCCCCCCCCTACAAATCTCATGTTATGTGCCACCCCCCCCATACACATCTCATGTTATGTGTGTCCCCCCCCCTACAAATCTCATGTTATGTGTGTCCCCCATATAAATCTCATCTTATGTGTGTGTCCCCATATAAATCTCATGTTAGCTGTTCCCCCCCCCCCCCATATAAATCTCATGTTATGTGTTCCCTCCCCCCCCCCTTCCCCCTACAAATCTCATGTCATGTGTTCCTCATATACATCTCATTCCTCTACTTTCAGCTACGAGAGCTTTGTGTCCTCACGTACAGGCAAGTATGAGAAACCTAAGCCAGCGCCAGTGGGCAGCCGAGCCACATTGGCATAAACAAAGTGAAAGTGGCCAGATTTTTCTCAAACTCGTGCTCAAAATGTTTCCTCAAGTCAGTCTACTGTGTTAGTTATCACCAAATAAACAATGTATTTCGAATTGTTATTTTGGCTTATGCTTTGTTTAAAATCAATTTTTATAATAGGGGCGTGAAAAGTTATATTGGCTTTTGCTTTTTTTTTTAAATTAATACTTATATTAGAGGTTTACTAAAAATTAATTTACTTAATTTATGTTTTGTTATAAATAACTGGATACCTATTTACCTACAGATTTGAGAATTACTTTATTGTATGATCTGTAAAAGCAAAAAAAACAAAACAAAAAAACTCATGACAAATTTGTATTGTGCCGGTTAAAGCTATTACTCCAAACTGTCCATGCTAATTGTTGATTAAACATTGAGAAAAAGAGTAATTTGATCCAAATACTGTAAGCCTTTTTTTTCATCTATGTATATTATATTAATTTTATGAACAGGTTGCTGAAATACTCAGCTATGTTGAAATCGTTATGTACCTCAGGTTTTTCTCATTTGTTTTTATTAACTCCTTCCCTGCCGATGTTTTTTTTTTCCTTTACTTAATGCCATGAAAATTACGATATCACTTTATATACATTCTCAATGATGCTGTAATGTTTATTTTCTTATTTAGTTATCTTTTTTTTTTTTTTGGAAACTTATCCTTAGATTTATAATTATATTTTAAATATCCTATTAATTAGTATTCTTACTCAGTAATTAATTTAAAAAAATGGTTTAATAATTTTCCTTAATGAGTGTTGCTGTTTGTACTTACTTGATAAAAATGCCTATATTATTTGTCTTACTTTTCTTTAAATAACTATTTGATATTTTGTGTTTGCTATTATCGTATTTTATTCAGGAATTTATTAAGCTACTTTGATTATGTAATTAGCTGTATATATCTTAAGTTAATTGCCAATGATCGTCCATACCTTAAGACAAGAATCCATATAACAGCTCTTAATTGGTGTCTTTGTTTCAATCCTGTTTTTTTTTATTTAAACCAACTCTATTGTAAATGACAGAAAATATACGGTGAAAATAAACAAACACAATGCATGCTGTTTATGCTGAAACTATGTTTATCAGGCAAAATACTTTTTTAAGTTGAAATATAGTTGAAATGTATGTATGCTAAATATGCAATGTATGCTGTGTATGTAATGCTAAAGCTGAACATTTGCTATTAGTATGCTAAATGGTTGGATGGTAGAACCTATGACTGCTAACCTGAATGTCTCGAGTTCGGAACCCCAGGCTTGAGTCTGTAGGACGTTCCTGAGTCCACCCAGCTCTGATGGGTACCTGACTCATGTTAGCGAAGCTATGGCGGCTGGGTATAAAGCTGCTCACTGTGGGTGGCATCACACTACCCCTGTATGCCGAGGTCTTTGAAACAGATGAACTCTACTTCATCTGCTACATGTTTCTAGGGCAGGAAAGGAAAAAGGTTATGTATGGGAGTATATATGTATGTATGAGTGTATGGATGGATGATGTATTGGTGTAATAATGGGCTGAATATCCCGAGTTTACATTCCGTGGGTAAAACAAACAGAAAAATATTAACCCTTTCTTCATTGTTGTAAATGTAATGTTAATCGTGGAGTCAAGCGTGATTAATATTGTTCCAAAATTTACTAACCTTTTCTTGAAGAACCTATGTATTTTAATAATATTGGTGAAAATAATATAAAATATTATCTCTAATGTATTTGTGTTTATCAACACACAATTGATTTTTTTTTCTTTTAAAAAAATATTTTTTTTAATCAGAATGTCAAAGATTTTCGTTTGTTTAGATGTAAAATATTGCGGTTTAAAGCTTAGGCAGTGTCCAAACTCACGCTCAACCAATTTACCTCCCTTTAATTTCTCACTGTTTTTTCTATTGTCTTTTCTCAAATGCTCATTTTTCTATTATATCTGAACACGACAACAATGTCAATGATGCAAATAGTGGATGACTGTGGTTGGTGGGCTTTGCTAAGTTTCTCTAGATAACTGTTTGAAATTGGGTTTTAATTTAGGGGAGAAGTTGTCTGGTTTTTTGAATGGTCGGATGACTTTGTTGACTAGGCACGACGATGTTGACTGGACAGTGGAATATTGACCAGAGGTGGGATCTAGGCTGGACACGAAGATCCTAACTGGACTAAAACGTTGACTGGATATCAAGATGTTGAATGGATATCAAGATGTTCACTGGATATAAAGATGTTCACTGGATATCAAGATGTTGACTGGAAATGAAGATGTTGACTGGATATGATGTTGACTGGATATGAAGATGTTGACTGAATATGAAGATGTTGAATGAAGATGTTGATTGAGATTGACTGAACCCTTAGTTTTAGCACAATTTAACCGTAATCAATTTTTTCGTATTAAAATAATTAGCCTAATTGTGATACATGACACATTGCTGAGAATTTTTTGCAGTCTACCTTACAAAATCTGATTAAAAATATATGGCTACGTGCCAAAACCAAATCCGCCTTTTATTATCTTTTTTTATGTTTTATTACAGGGGTCAGTTGAAAACCGCATAGGTCTCAGGGGTCATGTTAAACCCACATGTGCACAGGGGGCATGTGATCACCACATACAGTGGTCACTTGTATTTTAAGGATCAAATAAATGCCACGTATGTGGATCAAACAAACACAACATAAACAGGTCACATGAACTCATACGGTGTTGTAGGTCCACCTTATTCAGGGCTCACTAAGTCCGGCTAAATTCATATTTAGGTCCCCCTTTTAAAAGGTTCATAAAGTCCAACTAAATTCATATTGACGTCCACCTTTTAAAGGGCTCATAAAGTCCAACTAAATTCATATTGAGGTCCACCTTTTAAATGGCTCATAAAGTCCAACTAAATTCATATTGAGGTCCACCTTTTAAATGGCTCATAAAGTCCAACTAAATTCATATTAAGGTCCACATTTTAAAGGGTTCATGAAGTCCAACTAAATTCATATTTAGGTCCACCTTTTAAAGGGTTCATGAAGTCCAACTAAATTCATATTTAGGTCCACCTTTTAAAGGGTTCATGAAGTCCTACTAAATTCATCTGCAGCGTGTACTGAATATTGGCATACGTAGAAGCATGTCGATTATGTTTATCAATTGCTTTAACATGTGAAATTAATTTGTTTCATTGACAGGTCTGGAAATATCTTCAAAAATACTTTTTTTAATGAAAAAATTGTTTGCAAAATTTATTTTAAAATGTGATGGATTATCGATGGCGTCGCTTGGCAAACATGGCGTCGCTAGGGTGGAGGGGGGGGGGGGTGACGACCAGGGCGTCGTTAAGTGGGAGGGGGGGGGGGGCACAGTGTATGCGCCATAAAGGGGAGAGTCGTCATTAGGTAGGAGACGCATTGTATACGTCACAAGGTTGGGGTGAGTGGCGTCACTATACATCAATCAGGGAGTCAGCAGGTAAGAGGGGGTGAGTCACCTATAAATACAGGCTGTTTTACAAAGGGCGATACGTTTAGTGGATGCCACACATATATTGACGGGAAACGCCCTAAAGTTCGAACCTCAGAACCCACCCGAACAGATGAAGTAGAGTTAACCAGTTACTGTCACATTGACCACCTATCCCATCAAGGCTGGGTAAACTTCATGACTTCATAAGGACTGAAAATCGTGGAACCGAACTCTAGACTTTTGTTCTGGCAGTTGTGCGTGTTATCCCCTTGACCACGCCGTTATATTATTTTCAAAAAGGACATTTGATTATCAAATCAAAAGCACCGTCCCCACCCCAACCTCCTTAACTTTAAATGTATAAAATCTACCTACCGTGCTTTTTATCACATTAAAAAAAAATAGAAACCACATGATAAATGTCTCTCATATGATCGTATTGAAATCATTACCCCTGCCAACAATAGGCTAAAGAAATCCTATTTGTTTTTATTCCCAGTCAGCCTTTGTGAGGCGCGGCTTCCTCTCCCGCTCTGTTGATAAACAAACGCTGACGCAATCTGTCGCAGTTCATAAATAAAAAAATCTTTTTATTGCGTAAAAGAGGCGCACACCTACACCCAAATTTATGATAACTCTTCACTCCCCCAAACTCAATTTCAATTAATATTAATTTAATAAAGTAATACTTTATTTAAATAATAATATTTAATAATAATATGTGTTAATAAAGAATTAATAAGTAGAAAAATAATGTAAATATTGTAAATATTCGAGTTGGTTTATCGTCGAAAGATCTTCGTCAGCGAAAATAAAAAAAAAGATGTGTTTAAAAAAATAAACCAATCTTTCGTTATCTGTTTTGTACTTCAAAAGCCAGAAAAAAATATCAGTTTTTTTTTCGTTTCATAGGAGAGGGTGAAATAGAGCTTAAAAGATGACCCGGGCGTTTTTTTTTTTTGCTTGCGACCCGGTAACATCTCCAGTCTGTGAGAGGAACGGGGGGGGGGGGGGGCTGCGCATGTGTCTGGCAGATTGGAATCATTAAAAGAAGGCGGGAACAGGTGCCAGAACGGTGTCGTCGGGTGCAGCCTTGTTGACGCAGCCATCGGCGTGAACGGGTTCGTGGTTAAGAGGCCGTGGAGGGGGTGGGGGAGGGTGGGGGGGGGGGGGTTCTCGACCATCAGGAATCGCTCAAACGCCTACACACGATGGTTCCATTCATTCCCAGGACAAGGCGGTGAATAGGTCCTGGGGTAGGATGGGTGGGTCCTATTGGATGGTGGATGGGTCTTGCACTATGCTAGTGGGCCCTGCGGTATGGTGGATGGGTCTTGCAGTATGGTGGGTGCGTCCTATAGGAAGGTGGATGGGTCCTGCAGTATGGTGGATGGGTCCTATACGGCGGTGGATGGGTCCTACGGTATGGTGGATGCGTCCTATAGGAAGGTGGATGGGTCCTACGGTATGGTGGATGGGTCTTGCACTATGGTGAATGGTCCTATAGAATGGTTGTTGGATGCTGCAGTATGGTGGATGGGTCTTCTAGCATGGTGGACTAGTTCTACTGGACGGTTATTGTGTCCTACAGGGCAGTGAATTGGCCCTAAACGCTGGTGACTTTGTCCTACAGAAAGATGAGTCCTTATGTCGTACATGAAGACAGTGGCGTAGCGAGGTCGGGTGTCACCCGGTGCGGCACTTAATGGTGTCACCCCCCCAGAGGCATAGAGACCCTTCCCAGGGACAAACTTTCAAATTTTCGATTTGCACCCCCCCCCCTCAAGTTTTCAATTTGCCCCCCCCCCCCTCAACCTTTCGATTTGCACCCCCCCCCCCTCTCAAGTCCTTGGTGTCACCCCCCTAAATGGTGTCACCCGGTGCGGTCCGCACCCCCCGCCCCCCCTCGCTACGCCCCTGCATGAAGGGGATGGGTCCTACAGGACAGTGGATGGGACCTACAAGAAAATGGGCCCTATATGGGTCTCCCCTTTTGGACAACGATTTAACGTTCACAACAAACTAACGTTTTTCGTGACTCGCACAGAGGTAAGGAAAGGAAAGGGGAAGTAAGAAAACACATCATTTCATCTCAAAGCAAAGAAAACAATGCTTAAGTTACCGAGCCAGTCCACAGGGAGATAACATACAGTTACTGTACACAAATTATCTCCCTTCACCACTGACAGCTGAAGATGCATTTCAGAATAACAGTTCAATCAATTAGTCATCAATTAAATGATAATTACATGCTTAAGTTATAACGTGAGTTTATGATCAAATTTTAATTAGTGTCGAAAGACATAACTGTACTAATTAGTCTCTCTAAGTGGCACGACGGGGTCGTATAGTAGAGCGTACGACCACCAACCCAAAGGTTCGAATCCTGGCTTGAGTTTGTTAGGGGAAGTAAAGTCGACTGGACATAGTGTTGACCACACCATCTCGGCATACGCCGACGTCACAGAAACAGATCAACTCTACTTCATCTGCCCCGTGTCCCGCTTGAGTACGGATTAAAAGTAGGCCTAGTTGCTGTAAGTCACGGGTTCCCAACCTGGGGGTCGCGACCCCCCTGGGGGTCGCGAAGGGCTTTCTGGGGGGTCGCCAACTGGTATACTAAACCTTATTAATTTGAAACAAAACATAAATATTTAGAAGAATTTTTTGAAATTCGGCTTTACTAACATCACTGGAAAGGGAATAGAGAAGAAGCAAAGCGTACTGTACAAAGTTGTTCTCAGTCACGAATCTATGAAATCTTCAAAACTAAAACGTCATTTGAGACGAGTCATTCGGAACACATCAACAAAGATATGGAGTTCTTTCGTCGGTAAGAAGCTAGTTGCAGACGTCAGAGACTTGATCGAACAGGAAGTTTTCACCAAGGAAACACAGAATTAGTGCAAGCATAAGCATCACATAAAGTCGCGACAGAAAATGCCAAGCAAAAAACAAACACAATAGGAGAAAATCTCGTCAAACGCTGCATATTGAACATGGTGAAGTTAATTCTTACATGTCAGTAGATGTTAAATAACACATTTTTATTGAAATTAAGCTTTCAACATGTTTTGCTTTTCAAGTTGATAAATCAACAGACGTGAGTTTGTGTTCGCAGTTGCTGGTCTTTGTCTATATTCATTCAGATGATAGCAAAGAAGAGTTGCTCTTTTGTGAAGATAGCATGGAGAAAATAAATACGTTTTTTTTTAAAATTGGATGATTAAAACGGTTAAAACGGCTGTGAGGGTTTGTACAGATGGTGCACCATCTATGTTTAGGTCAAAATCGGGCATTCAGAAAGCAGAAAAGATTTAGCTCCCTAACCACTGCCCTCACCAATCGCCATCAAGACTCCATTGCTAGTATAAGTCCTAAATTATATAAAATCTGGAGCCTTCAAAGAACTGAGCAAAGACCTGAATAAAGATAACGAGGTTCTGCTCTTCTACGCTACAGTGCGCTGGCTGTCAAACGAATTGTTGTGAGTCGTGTTTTTGAATTGAAATCTGAAATCAAATTGTTCTTGGAAATGCAAAGGAAACAAGACCTTTTGATATACTTAAAACGACATAGAGTGGTTGGAGAGAGTATCATACCTAGCAGATGTGTTCGAACATCAACATAAGCATAACATGAAGCTTAAGGGAAAATGAACGAATATTATCACTTTCCATGATAATCTCGGGGCATTTTTATCAAAGCTGCAAAATTGGCGAAGAAAATAAATCTTGGAAATATTGTAAATTTGAGAAACTCTGCAGTGTGGTAGATGAATCTAATTGTGAGATAATTAAAATTTTGAAAGAAGCAATTTCTGGGCATCTTAAATATCTTGAAAACGAACTGTATCGCTATTTCTCTGAGCTGAAAAAAAAAAGAATCTGCATTGACGCATTATCCATTCTCTTCGTCCCTTGATGTTGCCAGCATTCCCGAAGAATTACAAGATGAATTCTTTAATTTGTAGAATGATTCCGCGTAAGATGAAAAACTTGAGACACAATTTTGGTGTAGTATTAACCATTTATATCCAAACGTAAAATTGATTGACTTTTCGAGAATATAATTTTATTTTGAACACTATTTTTCGAGCAAAAACAAAATTAAGATAATGATAATGACATAGGTTGGCGTTAACAAAAAAAATACTTTAAAAAAAATTAACCGCGAATGTTTAATGAATAGTATGCAATTTTACTCATGGTATTAAAACAGTTATCAAGAGTAGTTCATATTGAAAGTCTAGAAAACTTTATTTTAGTGCTTAGTGATTTCCATACTAATTTCGGCTTTTTAATTCTATGGGGGTCGCGGGTCACTTAATTTTTATAAAAGGGGGTCGCCACTCGAAAAAGGTTGGGAACCACTGCTGTAAGTTTTTCGAGGGGGGGGGGGGGATGGAGAGATGTGATAGTTAATTGTTAGTCAATTTATTCGTGTATTTCTATGTATGTAGTATGTATATGAATGTTTATGTTTCCTTGTACGCCAATGTATAATTTGTGTGAATTCACGCACATTTCAAATTGGGATAGTTAATCCTTTCTCTGATCCAACTAGTAAAAATCTACAAAAAGTGAATTAATTAATTAATTTAATATTAAATTTTAAACACGCCTTCTCTACCACCGAGCTTCCTATTATTAAAACCGATTCTTTGACGTCATCAGAGCAGAAATCATTACAATTGTCGTCACTTTCGTTGTTTTCTTTGAGCTAAAATTAACCTCGTTGTTTTTACTAGTGCACGGGTCCGCCTATACAACAACAACATTGCCAGATAAAGATACGAATAACGGGTAAATTATGTAAACATCAGAGGCCATTTCATGTAACAATCGTCACTCGACTTCTGTAATTAATTTTCACTTAAATGTTGCCGTTTATACCGAATTCTGCATTCGTTTAGAGGTTATAAAATAATACAATATAAATTATATATTTATTTGATATTAATACTATAAATAATAATTATCAACTGGATACTAATTAGAACATTTTTAATGAGCTTCACATACGTCAGCCAAATTTTAAAAAAAAACAATCCTTATCAGAAATGTATTCTTCTTATACGACGAATATAGACGGGATAATGCATTTTTGTTGGTATAAGAAAAAACACCTTTTCAGAAGAATTAATTTTCAATAAATGATGTGTACCTTTACGCCTCGCTTTTGTGCATGTGAGGGTTGGGGGAGGGGGGTGGTGATGGAGGGAGAACAGCGTAGGAGTTTAACATTTTTGTTGTTGCGTTCCAACGATTTAACGCAGAGATTATTTTTAATTATTTTATAAATATAAATTTATAAAATAATTAAAATAATTTATTGAACAAGTGGATTCGAACCTACCATCTAGCGAGAACAATAGAAGATAGAGTGTTATAGATATTCAATAATTCGTTCAGTCAGGGGCTTACTTCCCTTTTTTTCTTAGTATTTTATCTCATCACATCGACCTTGTCGTCTGTCTTATTATCGCTTCCCTTCCGTCGCCTCTATCGAATCCTTTCTGTCACATCATCCATGGTATGTATTCCTCATATCTTTAATATATACCATACCCCACCCCTTCACCCCGCCCCCACTCCTTCACCCCCAACACTGACTACAGCCGACCCCTACACCCCACACACTCTACACATAACTGGCCTAAAGTTCCCTTCAGAACCTGACGCTCCGTGGGATAGGTGAAGTAGAGCTCATCTGTTTCTATGACCTCGGCATCTGAAAAGATAATGTAATCAGCCACCTTTACTTTCCCTACTGTAAATCAGGTACCCATCTGAGATGGGTTAACACAGCCCCGTTCTTCTGACTTAAATCCGGATTCGAACTCGAGACTTTCATGCTAGGAGTTAGCCGTAGTATACTCTACTATTCGACCCTACCGCCACAAATAATTTAAAATAATTTATAATTTTCCAGACAACCAGAAAAGCACAATGCGGACTTGCCAGTACAACTAGATCTGTGTAAAATATTTTAAAATTAACACCGGTTAACTTCCTTTTTAACCAACTGTTTTATCACCCTTGTATAAAATTCCTCATATTAATATTGTAAACCAATAAATGAAAACCTAGAGTTCTAAAAGCGTAAATTAAAGATTCAGAATCGCCTTTTTGTGTGTTAATAACCACCAATTAAATTTCAATGGTATTATCCGTAGGTTAACCAACACAACACAAGCTCTCCAATGCAACTTCTGTCCCTTTCGTATTCAATTTTCAAAAGCTGTTTTAGTTTCGTATTCACTTTTCTAAAGCTGTTTTAATTTCGTATTCACTTTTCAAAAGGTGTTTTAGTTTCGTATTCAAACGGACAAATATTACTCACTCAGAATAAACTCGCACGAACGGATAATCAGTAAAACGAATTCTAAGGTGTCGCTTACAATCCAGCTTAAAAGAGGATTGGAAACAATTTATCCAACAAAATAATCATTGCCGTGGATTTTTTAAAATGCATTATAAATGCAAATCTTTTACAAATCCCTAGTATTTAAATCTTAATTTTGAAAATTTAAAAAAATTGTATTTTTAAGCGATTTGGATTAAAGGCGGCGCCCTGGGATTAATCTAGTTAACGGACGTCAAGAAATTGCCTTAAAAATTTTACAAATATCATTGCTAATAATAAGCTTTCTTATGTGCAATAAAATGAATTTAAAATGATAAACTGTCTAGATTTTAAAATGCTGTTTTTATGTCAACCCCCAAAGATTATATCTAATGAAGTTAATCTATACCCTAGTAGTTAATCTTTAGTTAAGCTAATCTTTTACCATATAAATTTATGCATATTGGAAACATTTATTGACAATAACTTTTATGTCAGTTTTAACACATAACTTACATAATACAGAAAGCATTGTTCTTTCAAAGTTAGTGTGGAAAATGTTGCAAGCATAGTCATAAACGTTTCTTGAGAGTTTTAATTTTATGTCTAAATAAATTTATAGTTACAACCCTTTTCTAACAACCCATTTTAAAAAACATCCCAGTTTTGCTCAATCTATTTTAAGAAAGAAAAAAAAACTTATCCAAATATTACAATACAAATATGCACTTTTTTATAGCAAAAATCTTTAAAATAAAATAAATAACCCATATACAATCTAATTAACAAAACATTTAACAAAATATTCTGCTTACATAAATATATAAAATTCAAATCGAACTATCATTGAACATTGAACACATATATTGTGTTTACATAATTGAACACATATATCGCATACGGCCTGATACAGTTGACCTTTTTAAATATCGGTAAATCAAACACTGCGCATGCGCTGTTGAAGTATTCACTTCCCCTCAAGTCTATCCCCTTTAGTTAGAAACCGATTAGGTTCTGGAAACCATTAAGTCGACTGTTCTTTTCGGCGCCCTCACTTTAAGGGCGCCGTGGGGCGCGGTGTTCTGGGATATCAAACGAAGGGGAAACAGTTTGCCAACAAACATTATTCCTTGTCATTCAGCTGTCCACAGGGGAAACAAAAAACCTGTCTAAATAATGCAGACACAATCTGCAAGGGTTAATTCCCCTTGGTGCCATCACCTGCAGGCCGACCGCCATTTTGGAAGCACAGGTGACGTAAACAACGCGGGAGCTGATTGGCTGCGTGGCAAGGGGAGGGAAGCAGGCTACACCGGATGACCCCCGCGCTAATGATAAAAACCTTCGGGAGAATTCCGACTGTGCATTTTCAAGAAAAACAAGGGAGAGTATTGAACATGAAACAAAAGTTGCCTCACAAAACACAGTGGGGATGTCAAATTAGTTATCTCCCCCTACACGATTAGTCTCTTAACGCTATTTTGGCAAGTGACTTCCCTTTGATTTCAAGAAAATTGTAAACTTGGGTTTTATTTTTATTTTTCTTTATTTTTTTTTTAAACTCCGTAAACGATTCAGTAGAAGTTGGAACAGAACGGTCCAATTACTCAAACCGAAACCTCTTTGATATAGGGTGAGTTAGGCTTTTCTTAGCCTCGTGACAACAACTTCTGCAAATAGATAAGTGGCGCGAAACACACGCAATCAGCAGACGTGGGTGCACAAGGCGGCAACGAGTTGTGGTTCTTGTTACAGCTAGTTGAGGGCGCTATACGTTTCTTCCTTCCAAATAGACACAGAAACCGGAAGTGTGGTTCTCATTATGGGATGGGTTACAATATGGCGGCCGGATGGGAGGCCGAGTGACGAAGTTTAGTAATTTAATTAGTGATTAATTATGTTTTATGTGTGTGGTGGAGGGATTTAATTTGCTGTTTTTTTTAAGCATTCCATAATTTGCCAAAAAGATGGGTTTTTGAGTTGTGTTTTGTGAAATCTGGAAATGTATCAAACAAAATTTCACAACCACATTCTAGGTATAATTTGCATTGGCAAGGTGTAATACATTATGCTAGTATTTCCTGGCACAAAACTAGTATAATATATGAATAAGGTTATAGTAAACACTGACTTCCAACAATCAGAAAACAGAGTTTCTTCCAGGCATCTCTTTGCCCCCCCCCCCCCCCGAAGAAAGTCTACCACCCCCTTCCCCTCCGAACGTGATGGATTTTATATAGTAAACATACCCTTTTTTTGTGTCCACCCCCCCCCCCCCCAAAATGTTGACCGCCCCCACCCCACCCCTCCCCCCCCCTGGAGAAAAAAGTCTGGAAAAAAACACTGACAACAATTGGTTGAAAAAAAGTTATTAAACTCACTTGTTTTCTTGCCTTTTTCTACTTTTATCTGAGTTGTTGCTATGAGTTCAAATATTCATTTCTGAAAGTGTTAAAATTCTTTGTTTTTGACATTGGGTTTGTTTTTTTTTTTTTTTTTTTTTTTTGGGGGGGGGGGGGTATTTCATAACCTTATTCAATACTAATTTTATGATTTTCTGATATTTTATTTGAATTGCTTGCTATTTGGGACGCTGTCCCCAAAACTCGCAACTTCCGGGGTTTGTCCCTATAGAATGGGTACCCACGGGCTCTGTTTCCTGGGTGTGGGCCCACTTGGACATGGTTTCCATGGATTGGGAACCCCTGAAATATAGGCAACAAAATACTAATTGCGTCTTTCAGCAAATAGTATACAACGTTCAAAAAGATATCGTATTATGTAAATTAAAGGTCTTTGAGTTTTTATGTAAGATAGTTTCAATGACGGTGTGAAAATTATTGCCTACTCGTGAAATTCCATCAATTTCGCGATTCTAGATATTTTCGCGCGAAACTTAAGCCAGAAAACTTGGCGAGGTTATAAGATGTGGCTTGAATGTATGGGAGATAAACTCGCCATTTAACTAATGTTCAACCTGTTTTTTCTCCCATTCGCGATCACCGTTTAAATCTAGCTCGTCCCACCAGAGGTATTGTCCCCTTCCGTTTCATGGGAGGTAATTTGTTTTTATATCTATTTCCACATCAACATTTCGCCGGCGACTCGTTCCCAACCCCCACAAAAAAAAAAAAAAAAAAAAAAAGCAAGGTGGTACAGTTACATCCCCTTTTATGAGCTAATAAATTATCGCCCCTTGTTGAATGCGAAGTTTTGTTCGCTCCCTATACATTAACTTGACACGTATTCGCGAAAATAAAGATTTGTTGTCTCCCTTTACGAGGCAATACGATAGTGTTGAATGCAGTGAAGTCCATAGCTCTCATGCTCCGCTATGAACAATTGGAGTTTTTGAATATATTTACATGAACCTTTTTTATCACTGAAGGGTATTATACCATTACAATAAAAATATTTTATACGTATAGAGTCTAAGCGTACACACGCTGAATAGACTGCCGGGTGCCGTTTCAACGCAGCGGCGAAGATATTTTTCTTCACTGCGCTAGATGATACGTTGATTTTTTTAGAGTTTATTTCCATTCAGATATGTAAAAAAGGGTTTTGTTCGCTGCTGAATGGTTTGAATCGCGCCGAACAAACCTCGTTGTCAGGTGTTTCGTTTCCAACTGTGCAATGGATTCGGGTTTTGTATCGCGGACCACAATGCATGTTTTGTGCGGAGCTTGTGTGGGATTGTGTGGGGTTGTGTGGGGGTTGTGTTGAGAAATGTTAATGCCACGAGATACGTGGATGCAGAGAGAAGAATAGTGGGGGTTGAATGCGCATAAAAAAGTATACGGCATATGCGGTGACAATGGCAGCCCATGAGATTTGTTGAATAATGGATTGTGTGCGTGTTACACGAGCGAGGTAAGGTAAAGAAAAACTAGTAAATAAAACCCGTCGAGCTTTGTAAGCAACGGGCATATTGTTTTAGATTAAGAAATACTACAAACCTGATCAATATGATATGTTTTTGTTGTAAAGAATGAAATATATTTCTTTTCTAGTCATAATGGTTATAGGGCAAGGGGAGTTGAGTTTTTTGTTTATGAGATAAATATGGTACAAATGTGTCGCTTTTGCAATACATTGCGAAATGTGTGTTCCTAAATTCAAACCAGGTATCTGTCAAATTTGAGATAACTCTGAATGTTCTAACAGAAGAAACCAGGCGGGTTGCTGTCGTTTTAACAGTCTGGGATTAGTCCAGTAGCGTAGCGAAGGGGGGCGGGGGGGTACATATGTCCCCGGGCGCCGACCTTAAGGGGCGCCAAAATGGGTTGGAAAAATAAATTGAAAGGTTGAGGGGGGTGCAAATCGAAATCTCAAGGGGGGGGGGGTGCAAATCGAAAATTTGAGGGGGGGGGTGCAAATCGAAAAGTTTGTCCCCGGGCGCCGGGAAGGGTCGCTACGCCTCTGGATTAGTCTCATTAGCGTGAGATCATAAATCAGGTTTTAGGGTTGGTTATGTATTTAGGGTGGGTTAGGGGGTAGGTTAAAAGATAGATTAGGGTTAAGGCTATGGTATGAGTTTAGTTATGTATTAGTAGAAAGATAAATTTTTACATTGGGATTAGGCCTGGGCTAAAAGATTGATTAAAGCTAGTGCTAGGGTATGAGTTTAGATTGGGATTAGGGTTAGGCTAAAAACATTTACTAAAGTGATAAGGTATGAGTTTAGATGGGGATTATGGCTAGGTAAAGCGTTTAGATCAGGGTTAGGTCTATGGTAGGCTTTAAGAGTGACGTTATGACTATGGTAGAAGCCAAAAAAATCCCCACAACCTCAACCAGAGTGAACAAAACAATACATTGTGTGAGATCTAACTTTTTCAATTAACATGAACATATCTTTTGACATAGGCTGCCTTTCCCCCTTTTTCCCAACTGCAAGTACATCGAAGTTTCGAACTTTTTTCACAGCTAGATTCTAGATCTAACCAATGTTTTTAAAAACAACTAACTACACGTACTTTAACACAAGTAGGCATTTTTTTCAACATATCTAATTAAAAATATCATGATTTGGCAGATAAATTATGAGAAAAACAACTTGTTGAATGCATTGAGAGAAATCCACTCCAATATTACAATTAAGAACGAAGAAGAAGAAGAACGCTGTTGAAGCGTTGCCCCTGGGGTTACTGAAGATGAGCATCAGTTTTGGTGTAACATCACTCAGAAATTTCTAGGCACTCGTAGAAATTTAAACATGTCGCCTCAGGTCGAGAGGGGTCTCCATATTTTATTATTAGCGGTTAAGGTGCCTCTATGGCGAGATAACTCCCGGAGTTTTCATGACTAATTAAGTTACTTCCCTTATCCCTCAAGACAAATTGTAGTAATATCCAGCTGAAATCACTCATTATTTCTAGAAAAAAAAAGTGGTTAGTATTAAAGTGTGTATATTTAAAAAAAAACATACATACACACGTACACAATACAAACGCATTATATATATATATATATATATATATATATATATATATATATATATATATATATATATATATATATATATATATATATATTATTTCCTTTACAAACTAATTAAGTTCCTTCCTTACTGTCATTTTTCTTGCGTAATAATTCATGTTTTTATTAAAGCCAATCGGTTGGGTTAACTATAGAAGAATTTATTTTCCAAATAATTGTAAAGATAGTTGTAAAAATTTATAATACTCTCCCTACACATTTTTGTACATTGAAAAAAAAAAGCAAACAAATATTCTCCAATTTCTAGATTTGGCCCTGATTTGGAAGACGAATCCAATGAAAGCGAGACCCTAGTCCGTCAATTAACCACGTCCTCTCAGCTTGACTAGCAAAATGACCCGATTTCAACGGGGGTCGCGATCTGTTTGTGTGCCGCGCAAATCAAATTCCCAGCCCGCGGTCTTGCCAATTGCGCCCCTTTTTCCGCGCCCGTTCCCCGCAAGACAACTCGCCCTATAGCAGGAGCTGTGCTTGACTGCGGCACGGGGACATTGGGTTTATGGGACCTCATTATCAGACACACTGGGCAGGACAAGTGCCGAGGAAGAGAGCCGATGGAAGGCTTCTAAAGTCTCAGAATTCGCGTGTGGATGGTTGAAGAATGGGGGTCCAATTGTTGAGAATTAGCGAAGGTTTTTTCTTCCCACTTTGCTTTTCGTGTCGGGGAGGGTTAATACGCTGGTGTCGGGAAGGGGGGGGGGGGTTAATACGAGGAGAGGCGCGTGCTTCACAGCGCGTGACAACTCGGGCGTGCGTTAAAGGGGGAAAACTCATCAAGGGAGGCGAGCGAGTTTATAAATTGGACGGTTTAGCACCCTCCCTGGAGAAGGTTGTATTTTAATGGTTGAAAATTAGCTTGATAATTGCATCTAAATCGTCTCGATGGAGACCTTCTTAAATCGGCTTTGCTCTGCTAGATTGGAGAAAACGTTATTATCTTCCTTCGTTATTTTATACATGCAGTGGTTGTATCCCTTGTCAGAGTAAACATAAAACATTTTTTTTTTCAAGACTTGAAAACTAGACGAAAATAAAAGAGAGAATTGCTATCCAAGTAAACTTTTGAAATCAAAACTGTTTTATTAATATTTAAACAAATACAGTTTGATTTGTTAAAATTATTCTCCCGATCAGAGTTTTGTTTTCCCAGAGCATAGTGCAATTTTGACATGAGTAAAAGTTTTCAGAGTAATCTCCAAGTAAAAGGATTCTGCTCAACGCGAGAGACTGGTTAAGTTTTGGGTCGGTATTAATGTTGTGTAGTCTTTAATATAAGTAAGTAAGTTTCTCTTTCAAACCTGACGGTCTATGTTTCTGTGACCTCGGCATATGAAGAGATAGTGGGGTCAGCACTATGCCCAGCCGCCTTTACTTTCCCTAACGTGAGTTTGGAACCCATCAGAGTTGGGTGGACTCAGGGACGGTCTACTGACTTGAACCCGGATTCGAACTCGAGACTTACGGGCTAGCAGTCCAGCTCTCTACCGCTAGACCACTCCGTCCCTAAGTCTTTAGTATACCTAATAGTAAAACTGTTCTTTTTCTTCTTCGTTCTTAATTATAATATTGGAGGGGTTTTCGTTCACACAGTTAAATATGACGTGTCAACATGTTATGTACCTTAAGTCCATTGACTTCAACTTGAGCCTGCTTTACTTTAAGGATTTACTTCTTTATCCGTTTTACAGCTAAGAACAATCTGCATGAGAAGTTCATGAGTAGATGAGAATGTTTTCCCCCTCCTAAATGGGCTGCTATTCCCAGCTCAAGAGCTTTATCAGCCCGAGGACCGAACTCTGGACTTAGGGAGTTAGCAATCATACGCTCTCCCCTACCACACCATTCCCTGTAGTGTTTACTTGTATTTTTGCCAAACTCTTTTATCACTAGACTGCTAACTAGAACGTCTCGAGTTCGAATCCGGGCCCGTCAGTAGATCGTGGCTGAGTCCACCCAGCTTTGACCACACTATTCCAGCAAATGCCGAGGTCACAAAAACTGGTGAACTCTACTTGGGCCGTCAGGTTCGAAAAGGGACCTTAACTTGCTTGCTTGTGCTTTTATGGGAAAATATGTGCCGTATGGGGTATCCCCCCTCCCCGTCTACCCACTATTGAAAGGCGTGGTCGGATGGTAGAACATACGACTGCTAACCCGAAAGTCTTGAGTTCGAATCCCAGGCTCATGTCAGTAGAACGACCCAGCTCTGATGGGTACGTTACCCAGTAAAGGCGACTGGACATAGTGCTGATCACACTATTCCTTCATATGCCGAGAACATAGAAACAAGTGAACTTGTCTAACAATATAGTTTGATAAGAAAACCGTCTGACAAGAATACTGATTGACAAGAATACCACCTGACAAGAACACCGTCTAACCAAATACCGTCATACCAGAATAACGTCTGTCAAGAATACCATCTGCCAAGAATACTGTGTGACAAGAATGCCTTGTGACGCGAATACCGACTGACAAGAATACCTTCTGACAAGAATACCTTTTGACAAAACGAATTGTGAGACAATAATACTGTTTAGCAAGTATTCTGTTCAAACATTACAAGAACGCAACTTGACATAGATACTGTTTATCGACGATGCTTTTTAAAAAATCTAACAAAAATGATGTTGACAAGTTTAAAATTTGCCAAATATGCTGTTAAAAATTAACAAAAAATGGCACTATTTCGAGAAAATCGACTAAACAAATATGCAAATACGCACTTCTCATTTTCTTCCAACTCTAACACCAGTCGCCTCCCTTTCGGCTAGTTCTCATTGTCTCCCTTCTCAACAAAACCATCAAGGGACACAATCGAGTACATGACACATGAAACTGTTGGCCAGATTTTTCTCGCCACTCATCAATGCAATCACCCAAATCAAACAAACACGCCATCACGAAGCAGCCGTAGTCAGCTTTTACAGTTATTATTATTATTTTTATAACTCATTCAAAAATCACAACTACCCAGATTTTTATTAGAAACACTCGACGAAAAGCCCTTTTATTACTTCCCTTTAACGCCATTCAGTTCAAAAACTGAGAAAATAAAATTTATTTTATTTCTTCACTCGTCTAAAAAGATTTTATTTCACCACTCGTATTCCCGTTTCACGTTTTTATAATACCATTTCCTTCATTAAAAATTATTCCTTACAAATCAAAACGAGCGTTTTATAATTTTGTACTTCCCCCTCTGATACAGGGAGACAATCCGCTCAAATTATGGTTTTCTTCTCTCGGCAAGTGATGAGTTCGGCGTGGCTGTGCTTTGGGTGATCGCGGAGTGGCAGTGTGGTGTCTTGCAAGGGATGTTGATTGGAGCGTGCTGTGATTCTGGCGAAGGGTTTCTTCAATATGCGAAACGAGAATGAATCAAACAAGATTTCCGGAAATTTCCGGTTGATTTATTTTACTTGGAAAGTATCATCGTTGGGACAGAGGTTCTGATGTTATAGTGTTCAGAGGCTCCGGGAAGGTTTAGAAGGTTTTATAATTTTAGGTCAAAAGGTCACTACATTATTAACTGAACAGATTGTTACACAATTAAGTCGAGAGGTCCATGCATTTTGTAACTGTAAATGACACTACAATTTTAGTTCAAAACAATCTCACAATTTTAGCAGAGAAAGTTCTTACTACTTTAGGTCCAGAAGTCTTGAAAATGTTTAAGTCGTTATAATTTAATTCAAAAGATGAATGCAATTCTATGTAAACAGGTCATTTCAATGTTCGGTTAAGATCCGTTTTCAACGTTGTCATTTCGATTTTTCTAGTTTCACAAAGAGGTTTTAAAATATCAGCGTCTGGAGTTTTCTTAAAATATCTGGTCCAAAGGTCTTTAATGTCTTGAGGTAATTCGCCATTTTTAGTTCAACTACAATTACCTTTCTAAAAATTTAAATTAAATTACCAATCTAAAATAAAGTCAAGCAAAACAACGAATCTAAAATTCAAATGTAATTACCAATCTAAAATTCAAGAACAATTACAAATCGAACATTCAAATATAACTACCAATCCTAAATTCAAACAGAATTACAAATTTAAATTTTAAATATAATTACCAATCTAAAATTCAATGAAAATTATCAATCTAAAATAAATTCAGGCACAACAACGAAACTAAAATGTAATTGCAATTACCAATCTAAAATTCAAGCATAATTACCAACCTAAAATTCAAATATAATTACCAATTATAAAATTCAATCACAATAGAAATCTTCTATCTAGATAAAGCTGTCGCTGAATTGAGTTATGAAACAGATTAGAGAAATTGTACAAGTTTTCACCTTACATCAGATATACTTGAAGCGTAGAGAAAGTTTCATAGGCCAACAGAACATTTATGACAAGTTTCATGTGTTGTAACAAAACATGACCATCTATTCAATTTGACAAGTTTTATTTCTTGTCACAAAACACGACCATCTATTCAATTTGACAAGTTTTATTTCTTGTCACAAAACATGACCATCTATTCAATTTGACAAGTTTTGTTTCTTGATACAAAATACTTTTATTTGCCTATACCAAGGCCTGTCGTTTTTTCACAATACACTTAACAATTTGAGGCGATCGAATACAGTACGGTCGTCGTTAATGAGTAGCATTTTAAAGACATTCAGCGCAATCTAAAAACTAGAAACAAACGAGGTATTGAAAGCAGGCCGAACTAGTATGTTTATAATTGTATCCGTACACTCTAAATGCCGTGACGTGAATGAAAACACCGAAACGTAACAAGATAGGAACACAAGAAATTGGACATTCTATTTTATCTTGTGACATTGATGTCGGTGACAGAGAAAATAAAGTAAATGAGGTTTTTAATGAGAGAATATTTTCTAGGTTGTTCAGTGTTGATCGATGCAGTGACAATCAATAGCTATCAATCAACGAGGACGATTCCGGTTTATTTACTTATTAAATGATTAAAATAAATATCGCACAAATATTGGGTTAGTAGTTGCACAATCTCGATTGCACAGTCCTCAGATGTAAAGTACTCAAAAGTCAGCTCCAGACACACAAACTCTACTTCACCTGACTTTTGGAAAACCGTATTCTAGGCCCGCACTTAGACGTAGAGGTGTTTAATCTCTACATCGCATCAACCACATACCTTAATGCAAATTAGTCCTTGCTACTCTCATTACAATTCTGATTTACAGTAACTTTATTTTCGATAGAAAACAACCCGTAAACACAGAAGCGTATCGAAAGGGGGCGGGTGACATTTGTCTCCGGGCGCCGACCCTAGGGGCGCCAAAATGGGTTTGAAAAAAAATTAAAAGCTAATTTTAGCTGCAGTTTTAAATTATAAATATTAAAATATATGGGGGGGGGGGGGCGCCAAATTGAAAGTTTGTCCCCGGGCGCCGAGAGGGGTCGCTACGCCTGTGGGTAAACATTGTAATGTACGCTATAACCCAACAATTTACTATTTACTATCTATATATTTGAAACAATCGCATTTGACAAAATACAATAACGCTACATGCTGTTTCGTCGAATAGCCAGATATCTCTAATTCTGTAATAACGAATCTATTGAAAAGGCCCCTAAGACCCTAACAATACCACTCCAAGTACACGGCGATACTTTACACAATGCCCGACGATACCGCCAACAATACCCGCAGTAATCGATTCCGCGGGTACAATAAAAATTATTTTATGAATTTAGGAACAAGCTTTTGTGTTGACGTGGGTGCAAACTAATCGTACATGAATGGCGCGCGCTGAAATTGTGTGATGTCAATTATCGCAGTATCGTTCATCAGAAAACGGGCCAATAATAGCCATTTCCGGTTTCGTTCTTTTGTTTTGTGTCGTGCCATAAATGATGCTACGCTCGGCTGGCACTATTCGATTCCAGCCTATTGTTGTTTTTTTTTTGTCTATGTGACACTAACGTTATGACGAGAATGCACAAAGATATTTTTTTTCACCCCCACCCCCTTAACAAAAGTTCGGAACTGCGCAGGCGTTGGACCAATCAAAAACAGCGGTACATCTGCACGAGAGAAGAACGCGACTGTTTTGTTTATTTCAATTAGTTCATCATGTAAAATTGCAGCAGGGGGAAGAGGACGGTTGGTTAATGAAGCGTGACGTAGTCTTAGCCACGTGATCTTACACCGACAAAATGTTATGGCTTACATGAGTTTAAATTGTACCGTATAATAAAATACTTAAAAAAAACTTTTAAAAAAACCACGTTTTTCTTGTGGACTAAAAAGTAGAAAATAACTATTTACATACATTTGATGACAAAAAACGTGGGTACGTTCACCATCAAATTTCCCGACCCATCTGCCCGACCCACGTTTTTTGTCATCAAATGTATGTAAATAGTTATTTTCTACTTTTTAGTCCACAAGAAAAACGTGGTTTTTTAAAAAGTTTTTTTTTAAGTATTTTATTTTCTCCTTTTTAGTCCGTTGCTACACATGAAAAACGTGGTTTTTAAAAAAGTGTTTATAAATACACGGACTAAAAATCTTGAGCGACCAGGATTCGAACCTGGGTTGTCGCGGCCACAACGCGAAGTACTAACCGCTATACGATCACGGCCAGCGCGCTCACATCGATTGGGGCCGAAGTAACTGTGTCAATAGGCCTAAAGTCTTGTCGGTATCTTTAGAAATCATGTCCTCAATTTTATGGTCCTTGGGGCGTAATTAAATTAAGCTAATTACGGTCACTAATTGCTAGTTTTTATGATTGCATCTGAAATTGTTAGGCGAAAGTAGCATGCATGCCAAATTTCAGGTCTCTAGAGCAATCAGAAGTGGGCTAATTTTCGATGTCAATTTTAACAACAAACATCCAAACAAACAAACGCGAAGCTGAGTTAAGAAAAACGTTTTAAAAATACACCGGGTTTTTCAATTTGGAATAATTCATTCTTTTATTGCCCTAATGGGTATGTTAATATACAAGTAAACATGTAAACTCTGTTCATCTTCTTCTTCGTTATTGTTTATGTTAGACTGTTATGCGCCTCCGTTTTCAGCCTGTTTTTCTTCCTGGATTCGCTTCCAAAGCCTTTGTCTAAGCAAAGATCAATTTTCAAAGCAAGAATTGTATTCTTTTTTATTTTGGAGTTTTCTCTCCTAGATGGAGTAGCTGTCCTCAGCTATCGAGACTCATATACCCGGGGGTTCGAACTCAGAATTTTTCGGTTTAGTACTAACGAGCTTTACCAACCCGACCACGCCAACCAATTGAGTACTGAGTACTCTATTATATCCCCATAAACCCAGTACTGAGTACGCTACCGAAATGATATAAATCCAGTACTAAGTGCTATATAAAACCTTGTAAGTTTTGTCCTAAGTACTCTAACACATATAGATTGGTGTGGTATTAGCGGTAGAGCGCTAGGTTACTAACCCGAAAGTCTCGAGTTCGAATCCGTGTTACTAAGTACACCTAACACAATCTTATACAATCATATTTGAAGTACTGAGTACTCCTATCACATCCCTATACATAGTATTGAGTACTAAGTACACCTAACACAATCTTATAGAATCATGTTTGAAGTACTGAGTACTTTTATCACATCCCTATACATATTTTGAGTACTGAGTACACCTAACACAATCTCATACAATTACATGTCAAGTACTGAGTACTACTATCACATCCCTATACATATTGTTGAGTACTGAGTACACCTAACACAATCTTATACAATCATATTTGAAGTACTGAGTACTCCAATCACATCCCTATACATGGTGTCAGTACTGAATACTCTATCACCTCGCTAAATATTAAATGCGTCTTTGTCCCTAAGTACACACCACCACAATGCCTGCTACTACACAATGTTTTTACCATTCAGACTTGACAATACTCATTTGACAAGTCTTCAAATGCTGCTGTCAATACTAGACTAACCGAACAATGGTCGTGTCAAGCCTCGCCATATCCCAACACACAAAAGAGCCTGTTTCGCCATAAGGTAGAGAAAAAAAATGTCTTTGAAATTTTTAAGCCGTGAAATTATTTTATTCAACAATTTAATTTTTTTAATGTAACAATAACTCTATTGACTTTTTTCTTTGTTGACTTTTTTTTTCTGTTAGAGTTACGTACCCTTAGTTATTAGTGTTTTGTTTCATTTGACACGGTAGTCAACTTTTGAATATTTTGGAAAAAAAATATATTTTGTTCTGCCTATTTTTATTTTCTTTTATTCTCTAAGTAAATTTGCACACGACGTAAAATTCCCAGAGACTTGGAGGTTTAATGGGCTTTATATTGGTGCTTACCCCCCCCCCCACCCACCCCAAGGCCTTTGTCATGCTTCCATGATGCCACTACACCACCCTCCCCCCATTCCCCTTGTATTTTCAGTCAAACAATAGAATCGATCGAAATCTTTGATTAGTTGCAATAACGGGGGATGAAATACAGAACAAAAAGCGCCGTGGTTGAGTGTGAGATGGTGCTGTTGGTTGAGTGTGGGGTGGTGCCGTTGGTTGGGTGTGGGGTGGTGCCGTTGGTTAGGTGTGGGGTGGTGCCGTTGGTTAGGTGTGGGGGTGGTGCTGTTGGTTGGGTGTGAGGTGGTGTCGTTGGTTGGGGATATGTGGGAGGGTGTTTGTTGTAAGGGAAGGCAATGTGTTTTGTGTTTTCTAATGGGTTTTATGTTTTCTAATATGTTTTATGTTGTTGAATATGTTTTATATTGTTACCAGTGTTTTGTACTCTCAAATGCGTTTTACGTTGTCAATGCTTTTACATTTCACAATTTTAACACGCACACACACAAAACACACACAACACACACAACACACACAACACACACTTATCCTTGCTACTTCATCTCTGCCCACCCTCCCCCCCCCATCTAGCGTCACATCTTATGTTGTGTTTTTTTTTTTACATATACCTACTATGTAGAATATGTATATGACACCCCCCCCCCCCACCCCACGTTTGCCCCAAATACCATTTCCAAAAACATTTTAGTACGACAAAAAAATTAGGATTTAAAAATAAAAGTATGGGATTCACGTCATTTTAGATAAAACAGCTTGTTATATCTTAACTGTAAATCTGCTGGGACTAATTTTGCGTTAATAAAATGAATCTTAAACCCTCTATTTATGAGTATGTCTAACTACGTTTTCCCAAACCCATTATGATAGTTTACAAAAAATCTGAAACCAATTAACGACATGAGCTAATTACTTAGATAAAGCATCATTCTCAAATAGCATCGGCTATCGCAATATAATGAAGGGTTCGAACTCCAGACAACTTTATCAACATTCATTTGCTCTATCGAGTTACCACGCTTATATATGTCTCAATACAAGTATCATCTTATAGCATGAGAGAGAAATGAAATTGGAATTATTTTTTTTAAATATTTACTGAATTTTATTTTTACTTTTGTTCTTTAAATATACCTTGTGTTTATATGTTTTTATTCATCATTATTCCCTGTTTTCATTTTATTTTCTGCTTTAAAAAAATAGTTAATAAAACCGCAACGTTTGAAACTGCGTGGAATAGTACACAAAACAACGCCAAACTGTAATAATGCTTTTATAAATTATAAATGATTAACTCGTACAGTTTATTAATCATTAATCCATATCGGTGATTATTCCCCAGCATTAAAGGTGTCGCTATTGTCAGGGTTTGTGACATTCAATCGCTTCATTTGTTCCGGTATCGTCGACGCCGATTCTGTGTAGTGGTATCGTTTACACAGCGATTACCTGACGCCAAATCGTGCGAGGTGGAGCTTCGATAAATCACGTAGGAATATAATCGATTCCCTAGCAATCGAAGTATTGTGGTGTGTGTTTTGTTTTTTGGTTTACTTGCACGTCCGCGTGGCGAGCGAGAACTTGAATTGGATAGTCATAAAGGTTTTGGCTTTGTTTTTAGAGTTCTTTCTTCCTGGTGATAATTGTTTGTTAGTGTGTCGTTGAGGTGTGTGAATGTCGACGAGGTGTAAAAATAGCAGGTGATGGTTGGAACGTGAGGTAGGGGAGGGGGTAGGAGGGAGATGTGGGGTAAGGGACGTGTTAATTTGACGAAGAAATTTAAAAAAAAATAATGTCAAGGGGTCTAAAATTTAAAATACGTGTTTAGCTTTTATAAATAACTTTCCTAATGTAAGTGGTCAAATGGTAGAGTACATGGTGAGTTCGTATCCCATGCTCGAATCCATAGGAAGTCTGAGTCCACTCAGCGCTGTCGAGTACCTAACTCGAGTTGGTGAAAACTAAGTTGGATAGACATTATACTGACCACAATCACGTCAAATGCTGAAGGCCTTAAAATAAGTTTCCCCTTACCATTCTAAAACTACAATCAACATCGGAACCCAAATGAACGATAACATGTAATACTGCAAGTTAAATTTATCACTCACCACAATAGGGCCTAGACTCTATATATTCAAGGCGAGAATTCAATTTCTGAAAGGTGTTCACTTTACTTTCTTATTTTAACTTTTTTTTTAAACTTAGAATTAAAAGAACACGAAAGTTAACCATCCTTGGCTATCTCATGAAGGCTTTATTTTGTGGAGACGATGTCTCGCATGCAAGGGAGTTAACCCTTATGGTTTAAACTGTTTACAATACACCAACACTATTGCATCGTCAGTAGGGGAAGCCATCTATATATATATATATATATATATATATATATATATATATATATATATATATATATATATATATATATATATATATATATATATATATATATATAATTCTCTTCTGGGAGACGCTAGAAAACAAGCTGTAAGCGCGCTCCCTACCTCCCCACCCCTACATGATCTCGTGAGCTGTGGTTCACACTAAATGTTTACAAGCAGAGCCGGGTTTAGTGACGAGTATTAGGGGCAGATAATTTAGTTTGAAACGATTTGAAACGTCCTTAACGAGCTACTTATAGTGTTTTAAAGAAATATTTTCAGTGGCAGCGTTGGTACTGTCGAATTCACAAATTATGAATTACTGAAAAGTAGAAAAAACAACAACTAAATAGCGGCGTATGTTATGCCGCGGGTCGGCTCGTTCTTAATAACCGCACTATGTTTACATTTGATACAGGAACGCACGGACATGTTAGCAGCCGCTAACAACACAGAGATCAAATACACTAGCCGTTGACGGTTGAAACTTTTCCTGGATTGTATAGATAATTAAAATATTTTTCCGTTTGTACTCATGATGAAGTAGAGTTCATCGGTTCTAATTACCTCCGTCATACACGAAATTAGTGTGCCCAATTGCTTTAGTTTACCTAGCGTGAGTCAAGTACAAATCAAATCCGGGGATCCGAACTCGAGACCTTTGGGTTAGCAGTCGTGACCTCTACCAACCGACCACTCCGCCTCAAGTTTCCAATATTTTTTTAATGTACTTTATGGTTATGGTTTAATATAATGAGAGCCTTATAATACAGTTTAAAGTAGACAAAAAATACATTATTTTTTGTTTAATTAAGCATAAAATTCAACAGCACTAACCATCAATTCGAACCCCCACTTCAATAAACATTTTAGCCAACAAAAACTCGACATACATCAAATCGAGTTAGCCACGCGATTCAACTGTGAATATTGTTTTAAAAAGTTAAGAACTGAATGAAATTTAATTTGGCGACAATAGTTTGTAAAATGAATTTGTTTTATCTAATTTTAAACGCTTTTCAATAATGTTTTTTTTTTTTTATTTTTTTTTGGTAGATAAATCTTTGTGTTGAAAGTTTTGTTATACATTGAAAAGTTGGAAAGTGAGTGGGGGGGGGGGGGGCGGTAGATTGAAGGAGACGGTCCCCCATAAAGAAAGTGCTTTTCATTTCATCGTCTTGTGTATGCCGCCGTGAAGGCCACCCCCCCCCCCCGTCCCCCGGGACTTGTCGGATAATCACCGATAATGGAACCTCACTGAGTCAGTGTAACGTGACGTAATCCCCCCGCGTCCCCCTTGCGTTGCGGGAATTCTAAAAACTCGGATAAACACAAACCGGAAGTACTCACGTAGTGAGTTGTTTTTTTTTTTAGATAAAACTTTACGATAAATTATTATCCTGTTTTAAGCACAATCTGTTAATCAAAAGTTGCGTTAATCTGGTGAATTATAGTTCAATTAAACGGTTTAGCAGTCAGTTGAGTAAAGTGAAAATCAGGTTTTGTTCATTGTTTAACATCAAAGGTGGTTTAACCCTACGAGACAAGCAAAGCAATTTGACTGAAGTAATAGAAAGATTCATACAAGGGAATTAAAGACTATTATCTAAATTCAATGCCACGGGTGGAAGAAACGATGTTTAAAATGCATTTTAAATGGAATAGCCTTTCTCGCTTTGTATTGAAGAGCAGACAAACGTAAAGGGGGTGAATTCAAAAGGACACAATTGGTGATTTATTTTGTGTACGTCGGTATTGTAGTTCATGTTGAAATCAATGAAAGCGTTTTTTCATTCCTGAAAAGGGTTGGAAACTGGAAAGGATTGTAAAGAATATTGTTCCGTTGATTTAATTGTTTCAGGTTTTTAAAAAAATTCTTTTGTGACGGCTGTACTTGATGACTTGGGAATGGAACAGTAGCAGGGAACCGATCGACAGGAACTTTAGCAGGAACCGTACTCTGGAACTCTTTAAAGCAGTGTGTACTTGTCTACGACTTGCTACAAGGGAGACAATTGCACAAATAGACCTTACACTTAAAGTTATATAAATAGTGGTGCATTTTTAATTTCAAAGAATTTTTTTTTCGATTTTTAGTGCGTGAATAAAAGCTCGCTATAATTAACGGTTAATGTTTTGTATTTTTTAGTTTTAATTTTAAAGAAAATCTTACTAAACGCAAATAATGAAGGTAAAGTCCCGAGTTTAAGCACATGAGGAAATAAGGTTCAATAGCCAAGGACAGCAACTCATCCAGGAGAGACAACTCCAAAATAAAATAAAAACTGCCACCTTGTAACTTGTTCTTGGGTGGACAAAGGCTATGGAAGAAAATCAAGAAAGAAAATTATTCTGAAATGGGAGTCAAGGACTTATATGGCGTGGAAAAAGCTGGGGACCTAATATTTAATTGTGTTGGGGGAAATCTAAACCAACATTACTCGTAGGAACGAAGAAGAAGAAAAAGATTAGACAGAGGGTCATAGTGATCAAGGTATAAGCTTGTAGAGTTGAGAGCAAGTGAATGGAATAGTGTGAAGTGTGGGGAGAGTATGCTTGATACAATTCGAGGAGAGCGTATCAGAGTGTATGATACAATTCGAGGAGAGCGTATCAGAGTGTATGATACAATTCGAGGAGAGCGTATCAGAGTGTATGATACAATTCGAGGAGAGAGTATCAGAGTGTATGATACAATTCGAGGAGAGCGTATCAGAGTGTATGATACAATTCGAGGAGGGAGTATCAGTATGTATGATACAATTCGAGGAGATAGTATCAGAGTGTATGATACAAGTCGAGGAGAGAGTATCAGTATGTATGATACAATTCGAGGAGATAGTATCAGAGTGTATGATACAAGTCGAGGAGAGAGTATCAGTATGTATGATACAATTTGAGGAGAGCGTATCAGTATGTATGATACAAGTCGAGTTGAAGACGTGTTAAAATATTTGGTAACACGCTAGTATCTTTACACTGTGTACGGCATTTAAGCAAGCGTTAATCCTCATAGGTTTTCAATTAAAATAATTCTCACCCTTTTCGAATCGATAGTACATGTGCTCATTATAAATTATATGACTTAGCAACGTATGTGACTTTATGATAAATAATGTGACTTTAGCTAAGTATGTGATCTTATGACTTGACTTACTTGACTTAGTCCTCTTTACTGCTTGTGTAGCAATCATGACCTTCTATTTTGTCCTGTCCCCAGTTGTTGATTTTATGTGATCTAACTTGACCTAAGTATGTGATGTATGAGATCTTATGGGGAATTTTATTGTGCCCGTATGGTATGTGACGTCACTTAGCTATAAATACTAAACAAAACAAGGTACCCTATGGACCGAAAGGTTATAGTAAAACTGTGTACAAGCACTTTCTATTTATGTTTTCAAATTGTGACAAACAAAATAATCCGACCCGGCGGCACTGATTATAATTGGAAACACCGCACGAAAAGACAAGGTCACTTAATTAATCATTTAATCATTAATTTATTAAACCAGAGTTGGTTTTCGTGACAATATCTGTCAAATTTCCTGACCAGATGACATTCACTTGCGGAAAATAATTAGCGTTAATTAATAAACTTTAATTAATCTTTCATGTGGAGACACGATTTAATGGAATAAAATATCAAGTTATTTTTGTTGGTTGTGGAATTTGTCTGCCTCTGTTTCTGTTGGTCAACATATTTTATCGAGACTTTTTGTATATGTATATATATATATATATATATATATATATATATATATATATATATATATATATATATATATATATATATATATATATATATATATATATATATATATATATATATATATATATATATATATATATATATATATATATATATATATATATATATATGTGTGTGTGTGTGTGCGTGTGTGTGTGTGTGTATCTATAGGCCCTATATATATAGCCCCTATATATATATATATATATATATATATATATATATATATATATATATATATAGCCCCTATATATATATATATATATATATATATATATATATATATATATATATATATATATATATATATATATATATATATATATATATATATATATAATTAACATGGATTTATTGCATAAATATTATGAATCTGGAGCGACCAAAATTTTTATTCTGAGGGGCCCATTGAGATTTTTTTCCTGACGGGTCCACTGAGATTTTTGACGGTAAAACGGCGGACCAGTCCACCCCTGAATATCAATGATTGGTCAGTGTCTAGTGCTAATAAGGAAATATTTAATGACATAAGCGTTACATTGTTTTGGTTATAATAATATCATCATCTTTTCCCGCGCCCATGACACAAGGGCAGATGAAGTAGAGTTCATCTGTTTCAGTGACCTTGGCATATGAGGTGATAGTGTGGTCAGCAGTATGCCCAGCCGCCTTTATTTCCCCAACTTTAGTCAGGCACCCATCAGAGCTGGGTGGACTCAGGGTCGTCACAAGGACTCGAACTCAGGATCCGAACTCGAGACTTTCGTATTAGTAGTTGTAATTTGGTGAAGCCGTCCCCATTTAAAACAATTTATGTATGGAAAACGTGCTTGGCATCTTGTTTCATGACCATTACGTGAACATGAATGTGTCTCAACTATATCAATTATAAGATGCTTAGCTTATCCAGCATGCTGAAACATTCTACAAAAAACAATAATTTTAGATAGTTAATGACTATCTTATCGCTGATATATCCTCCACCACACACCCATCACAACCACAGCTTAACCTCACCCTCACTGACATTCTAACCCCCCCTACCACCACCATAACTTCACCCCTCAACCCACTGCTAACCCTATCCCCACCCACACCCTTACCACACCCTCACTCACACCTCATCTTCTATCATCCCTGCATCAAACCATCTTAACACAGACACCAACATTAAAAAAAAACCAACACAAACTCTCTACCCCCAGTGTTTTTATCCACAACCCCCCCCCCCCCCCCCCCCACCCATCGATCAACAACCCCCCCCCCCCCCCCATACCTCAACCTCCACTCCCACCACCCCTGGAGCTATTGTCAAACGCACAAGCTATTAGTTGAGCCGTCTGAAAGCAAGAACGTGGACCCCCTAACAAAAGCAAGCCAGCTCGCCATTCACCCCCATTCACAACATCTATGGCGGCATAGACCCGTACCATTACAGCGCCTGAATGGCAAAGAATGGGCCCCCGCTTTTCTAAGTGCTAAAAACGATGATAATTTCATTTGCGGGTATAAACAGACCGTTTCTCTTCCGTTAATAGCCTTGCTTTATTGGACGAAGGACAAGGTTTGCACCACAAGGGGAGTTGTGAGGGAACAAAGCCCGGCTAGTGGGGGTTATTGTGGGAGGCTGGACGAAAGGAGAATGTTATTTCTGAATAAGCGAATGTTAACAGTTCTTTTTTATGGATCGCGGGTGGGGTAGGACAATGGGGAGGTGTGGGGAGTGATGGTGGGGAGGGACTATGGGTAGGGGTGAGGACTGGTGGGGGTGTTGGATGTGTAGAACATGAAGATGTGTAAGGTCAGTGTTGTCTTTGTGGAGCTCGTGGTAAACCGATGTTTAATGAGTTTTAAAATTTGACGAAAAAATTATTACGCTGGTACCGATATGGGACGGCATGGTCGAAGCTTAGAGCATTTAGCTGGTAACCCGAAAGTCTCGAGTTCGAATAGGGGATCAAGAACTTACCTGAGTCCACCCAGCTCTGATGGTTATCTACTCACGTATCGGAAAGTAAAGTCGATTTGATATAGTGCTGACTACACTATCACTTCATAAGCCGAGGTCACGGAAACAGGTGAACTCTACTTTACTGGCCACATGTTCGAAAGGGTTTCTTACTTACTTTTTTTACTATCACGTTTAATGCAACGATAAATCCCGTTGTTTTTTTTTTACTTTAAATAAGATCAGACAGTCATAACTCGGTTTAATTAAGGTGGCAGTAGTAAATAATGGTAAGTCTAATACGTCCCATTTCGTCGTACATTTCCTTTCTATTGTCACTATGTCTTTATTAGGTCTCCATTGTTTCCACATTAGGTCTGTAGTAGGTCCCTAAAGGCTTGCTTTAGGTCCCAAAAGGCATGCTGTAGGTCCCTATTATGTCTCCATTACCTCTGTATTTCTATCAAAACTACGAATATTGTAACATCATTACAAACAAAAAAAAAACACCCCTATACTGTTTTCTTCTTTGATGGGTTTCGCTCCTACCATATCCCATATACTCATCCCTTTCTCCCCAATAAATAAAAAAAACGACCAATACGGTCATCGGTTGTTTTGTCCAGCTTGACCAACCACAAACTACACTATTAGCTTTAGACGCTGACCACTTGGTCCAAAACCTGACCGTTGGTGATTAAACGTGACGCCGCTTTCAAAACTTGTCGAACGCACACAATTTAGCAGTGGGCGAGAACCAAAAGGTAATTTCCCCTTCTTAACAAACCCTCAGCACTGGAGTCAGACCCGGGGGTCAGGGGTCTACGACTAGCCAGATCACGTGATTTGTATTTTTTTTTATTATCTAAAGACTAGAAACTTGCAAGGAGTTGGTCACCGAAAACAAATGAACCGCATTCTTTCTCTGATTGTCTTCGCGGCTATCAAACCCCTTACCCGCTTGTTTTGGAGTTGGAGAGTATACTTCCTGTCTGTGTCCCGGGCGCATGCGCAGCGCGGCACTCCTGGTACCGGAAGCGGAGATGGGCTGTCGTCTTGAGTCCACAGGGCTACGGCTCTGGTGAGAAGCGGGTGCTCTGCGCGGAGGAAATGGAGACTTAATTAATCAGCGTGAATGTGATACAGCGAACCGCTAGAGTATATCCCGAACAGAATGGGTGTGTTTGCTTTAGAAAATGAAGAATTTCACGGAGAATAGATTTTCTATTCTTTCCCCTCCCTCCGCCCCCCGTCCCACGTGATGGGGGGAGACGGGACGGAGTTAATTCCAGGAGGGGAATTTCTTTAGACGGCGTCACGGATTGACCACAGAACTGATTTGTTGATGACGCCGAATATTGTTCGGTGGATTCTGACGCTTTGTGTGAGAATGGCTGGGGCAAGACTGCTCAACAAAAACAATACCCCTCCACTGGCCTCCACCCCTTCCCCGAAACCCTCAAACCCTAACCATGCCCTGACACTTCCAGATATGTAACATGAATACAAATCCTTAGTCGGCCGATAGATCATACATACATAGGCTATTGTTTAAAAAACTTCTATTTCACAATAGCTTACCTAAAAAGTGCTTTTTTATGATAGCTATTAAGTACAGCTAACTCCAAATGAGTCTAAGCTTACAAACCACTGATTATCAAAGTTTACAAATCTGAAAATGTAAATATTTACCAAGTACTAGAAATTTACTGTCATTTATGCGAGAAAATTTCAGACTTTTCAATCAAGTATTGGTTCTGACCAACGTTCCCTCTAAAAGGAAAAAGCTATTGGGAAACGTGTATTTTGTGTGCGTGGTGTTCTGAATGTCTTATTTAATGTTATATGTATTTTACAAAATGACTGCGCGACCGCGCAACCGCGTAACTTAGAGGGCACATTGATTCTGATTACACAAGCTTCAAGCTAGATGATAACTTACATGCACCTTTATCGGTGACCACTCTCGCTAAGCCTCGTGACATCTTGATCCACATCTTGTACGAATGGACGACAATCACTTGCTTCTAGTTATACAAAGCACATTTTTATGATCGCGATCTTGGTATTTAGTTTCATGTTTTTGCAATAAAACCATCTCATTTGTTCGCTTGCAGAAGTGGAAGTTTTAATTTCTTTTAAAAAATAAGAATCCATTTAAGTAAACAATGTGTGGCAGGAAGCGATGACAGCTAATGTTTACACTGTGTGGCTGAGAGGATTCAACCGTTTGAAGTATAAACATATCACACTTTTTTGTGACTCGAAAATAATATTATTAAATATGACATTTAATCCTACATTCTGGTGTATCTAAAAAGTTTTATTACATAAAAAAAAATTACGCGGTCTAATGCACTTTTTCCTTACGTAATAAAAAAGTTTGGGGTCCCAGAAAAATGAAGGGCACTGGTTTATAGCAGACACAAAGACAATGTTTCCGCCGAGCCGCTACTGGAATAGAATGTTAACCTTCCTGGTAATGTTTGAACTCGGGCTAGGGTAAGGTAACCAAAGCTTCAACGACGCACACTGTAACGAAAAAAAGAAACGACCACTACACACACTGACGCCAAAAAGAAAAGACAACTACACACACTGACGCCAATAAAAGACTACTACACACACTGTGACGCCAAAAAGAAAAGACAACGACACACACACTGACGCCAAAAAGAAAAGACAACTACACACACTGACGCCAACAAGAAAATACAACTACACAGACTGTGACGCCTAGAAGAGAAGACAACGACGCACACTGACGCCAATATAAGACTACTACACACACTGTGACGCCAAAAAGAAAAGACAACGACACACACACTGACGCCAAAAAGAAAAGACAACTACACACATTGACGCCAAAGTGAAAAGACTACGACACACACTGACGCCAAAAAGAAAAGACAACGACACACACACTGACGCCAAAAAGAAAAGACAACTACACACACTGACACCAAAACGAAAGACAACCGTACATAGTGTGACGCCAAAACCAAAAGACAACGACACACACACTGACGCCAAAAAGAAAAGACAACTACACACACTGACACCAAAACGAAAGACAACCGTACATAGTGTGACGCCAAAACCAAAAGACAACGACACACACTGACGCCAAGAAGACAGAAGCCTGAACCACAGGGAACCACAGGGAACGTGTCACGATGTTCGGCCACGCCCATTAAGCCTTAACGACCCCTCGGGGGGTCGCTCGTTACCCTACTTAATTATGCAAAGCTTTTTACTCTCTGACCCCGCCCCATTGAGTAATTAGTGTCTTTATTAAGCGTGGCGAACACAGGAAAGGTCAAGCCAGGATTGGGTATTGTGGTCTCGGATAGAGACGACGGAGGTCAAGACAAAAAGGTCCCTGACATGACCTAATCTCTGATCAAACTGACAGTAGGTCACATACATGACCCAAGTTTTATTTCTCTTTCGCAATATGTCACATACATTTCTCATACATGTCATATACATGTCATATACATGTCACATACATATCACATAAATGTCACATAAATGTCACATACATGTCGCATACATGTCACATACATGGTCACATGTCACATACATGTCACATATATGTCACATACATGTCACATACATGTCAACTACATGTCACATACATGTCACACACATGTTACATAAATGTCACATAAATGTCACGTACATGTTGCATACATGCCACATAAATGTCACATACATGACCTAAGCGTTAATCCCTTTTCAATGTAGGTCACACACATGTTAGATACATGTCAGATATGTGTCACATACATGTCACATAAATGTCACGTACATGTTACATAAATGTCACATACATGTCACATATTGTAACATGCATGTCACATACATGTCACATACATGTCACATACATGTCATATACATGTCACATACATGTCACATACATGTCACATACATGTCACATACATGTCACATACATGTCACATACATGTCACACACATGTCACATACATGTCACATACATGTCACATACATGTCGCATGCATGTCGCATACATGTCACATACATGTCACATACATGTCACATACATGTCACATACCTGTCACATACATGTCACATACATGTCACATACATGTCACATACATGTCACATACCTGTCACATACATGTCACATACATGTCACATACATGTCACATACATGTCGCATACATGGCACATACATGGCACATACATGTCACATACATGTCACATATATGTCACATATATGCCACATACATGGCACATACATGTCACATACATGTCATATACATGTCACATACATGCCACATGCATGTCACATACATGTCACATACATGTCACATACATGTCACATACATGTCACATATATGTCACATACATGTCACATACACGTCACATACATATCACATACATGTCACATACATGTCACATAGATGTCACATACACGTCACACACATATCACACACATATCACATACATGTCACATACATGTCACATACATGTCACATACATGTCCTATGTTGTAATCCACTTAACACTACCCTCTATTGCTATAATAAAAGTATTAGTCGCGAAAATATCTCAATGATGTTATGAGCGACCAATACAGCTAGCTGCCATCTATGTTGGCTTTTCTTCTTCTTCTTCTTCTGAATTTTAGTGTTGGAAGGTATCGCCTCCAACATAATTAAGTATACGTGTCAACTTGTTATTCGCCTCTTGGCTTTTAAAATTGTAGCTTTATTGTAAGCATCGAAGATCTTACTCGGGATTTGCTTACTAATAAGGTGTGTGGTGTATTTCTACTTTTTGTTTTTTGGCGTCGTCCACGAATGACGTCACACAATAATGGCGTACAGGGAAGACTTCGAATGGTATAATATGATGCGTATGTGGGGGTATGTGGGAGGTGGGGCAGGGCGGGGGGGGGGGGGATTAAAAAATGTGTTACATAGAACATATTTTTAATCTATCTTAAACTTCTTCTACTTCGTTCTTAATTTTTAGTGTTGGGAGGGATCGAGCCTTATCTGCCAGAGGGTTTGTACTCGAGACTTTTTTTTCGAATTTATCAACCAATGAGCTTTGCCGACTACAAGCCAGCAGTTGTTTGATTTTGGAGTTGTCTCTTACATGACCTAACGAGCCTCATCTGCCCGAGGGTTCGAACTCGAGACTTTTCGGTTTAGCAACCATGAGCTTTACCGACTCGACCACGCCGACCCTTATTTTAAACGAATGTGATAACAAAAATTAGGACAATTAAGTTAGAAATACTGATGTTAAGTTTGATTTTGATTTATTGGCATTTGAGACGCCATTTTTAAATGGGGTGGGGGGGGGGGGTTGCAAGTCGTGACGAAGCGTGACGATAAAATTGCCATGTTTTTTTTTTAAAGCGTGACGTCATTTTAAAGACGGTCCTTACTTCCGTATTTAAAATTTTGAAGAAATAATTTCCAATGTAGCCAATCAATCGGCATTCTTTCAAAATCTCCCCCCCCCCCCCGCCTCAACATCAAAGCTAATCACCCTCTCATTAAACTAGATAAAAGCCTCCAACCCAGCCCTTAATGAAAGAAATGTATTGTCTCGTTACTTCATAAATTTCAATTGCTCCCCCTCCCCCCTCCTCTCGCGTACACCTCGTAATGAATGTATTATAGACAGGTGATGACAACATAATCTACCTACTCACTCGAACCGTTCTACCTGTCGATACAAAACGACTCCATTAACAGCTCCGGGAGCCGGGCGCTCGAAGCTGGATTGGTAAAATGGCCGTTATTATATGGATTACAATGTCAAAATCGGGGGCCGCGTCTTCGTAGGGGGAGTGACAAAGAACCGGCAAGCCGGCTAATGGCCGGCTATTAAAGACCGTGACAATGGGAGTGACACTTGCAAGGGGTAAGCGTCAGGAGTGTGACGCTGGTGTTACGTCACGGTGACGCAAGGGGAGGAGGATATACGGGTATAAATAGGTAATTATGTTCGGGGGTTAGGATGGATGGATGGGTGGGGCAGGGGGGGGGGGGGTAAGATGAAGAAAAGTGTCAACCAAATGGGATCGTTACTGCTCCAGACAAAAAGTAATCGAATATCTGAATCATCGTGGTGTTTTTGCAGACAAAAAGTAATCGAATATTTGAATCATCAGGGTGTTTGTGTAGACAAAAAGTAATCGAATAAAATAATCGAAAATCTAAATCATAGAGGCCTTTGTGTAGTCAAAAAGTAATCGAATATCTAAATCATCGAGGTGTTTGTGTAGACACAAAGTAATCGAATATCTAAATCATCGAGGTGTTTGTGTTGACACAAAGTAATCGAATATCTGAATCATCGAGGTGTTTGTGTAGACAAAAAAGTAATCAAATATCTAAATCATCGAGATGTTTCTGATGTGTTCGTAACTTGATTGTTGAGAATGTGCATGATAAAACAAAGTCAACTAAAAAGCCAGGAAAGTCATCCCAAAAACCAAAATTCGTCCAATTTCATCAATATCATCCAGAAATACAGCGTCATCCAAAGTCATGAAAATTAAGTTATAATTTTAATTTTTTAAAATTATATCTAAGACTAATAATCCAACAGAAAAAAAAAAGATGATAAATAATTGTATCCTCAACGAGAAATATTCCAAATCTTCGTCCTTACCCCTATGGCTATCAGAAGATGTATCCTTCTGTTGGGGGACGGCGTGGTGGAGTGGTACAGCGTACGACTACCAACCCGTATGTCTCGAGTTTGGCTCCTGTCCGTAGGGCCGCACTAAGTTCACCCAGCTCTGATGGGATTGTAAAGCCAACTGGGCGTAGTGCTGACCACATTATCCCTTCAAAGTCACAGAAACAGGGAGACTCTACTTCACCTGCCCCATCGTCCATCACGTTCAAAAAGGGTACTTTGTTAATGTTACCATACCCTTCATGTACCCATAACACCAAACGCAATCTTTATGGAAAAGTGGATTAAAGCATCACCCTACCCATTAATCCTATGTAATTATAATCCTAATCCTACATTCAGATTTTACACTATTTACGTAACCTTTAACCCTCCCTCGTCTACGGATTAAACCAACACCGCGTCAAATGGTGTCATTGACACCCGAATAAAAACAAAAGATTCAAACAATATCATCTTCAGAGCCTGGACATAAAAAATATGCAAGAGACAATAATTAAATTTTTAATTAATTATCCAACCACTTCCTGGTTGAGTGCCCTACATATCTTGCTGATATAATTCAACATGTCTGATTTTGTTTAGTTACACCTGACTGTCAACGTTCCCTCTAAGGGGGAAAAGCTAGTGTGCAAAGTTTATTTTCTGTGCGCGCTGTTCTGAAAGTTTATACATGGATACATTTATCTTACAAAATCACTGCGCGGCAGCTCAAAACTACTGGGCGGCCGCGCAACCGCGCAGCAACATTGCTGGTTGTCTGAACAAAATTTAGACTTCACCTTAATCAGTTAATTAATTACAGCCAGGGGCGTAGCTACCCATTCCAACTCTGGCGAGAGGGGTCGTTTTCTACATCATTGTTACAAATCCCGTGAGGTTTTAGTCGAGAGGTAGCCCATGCCATTACTAACCTGATTAACATGTTCAAATCCTTAGATCCACACAGTTGAAATCGTAGTTCAAATTTCATCTGGAGAGCGAGCTTGATGAAAAGATCTTTGAAATTATACAGGTATAACAGAAGCTGCACTCTACTTTACCTGTCTTTCTTGTCTTCTTTACCTCATATACATGTGTGTAGAAGTAAACAGTTGGGCACCTAATGCCACTGGTAGCATCAACCCTTACACACTACGGCTTACTGCCCAATTTACCACATAAATTATAGCTGCCCCAATCAGCCCATAGCTTATAGTTAGCCCATTTAATCCATATCTTATAGTTAGCCCATTTAATCCATAGCTTATAGTTAGCCCATTTAATCCATAGCTTATAGTTAGCCCATTTAATCCATAGCTTATAGTTAGCCCATTTAATCCATATCTTATAGTTAGCCCATTTAATCCATAGCTTATAGTTAGCCCATTTAATCCATAGCTTATAGTTAGCCCATTTAATCCATAGCTTATAGTTAGCCCATTTAATCCATAGCTTATAGTTAGCCCATTTAATCCATAGCTTATAGTTATCCGTTTAATCCATAGCTTATAGATAGCCCATTTCATCCATAGCTTATAGATAGCCCAATAAACCCATGGTTTACAGTTAGCCCAATTATCAAATGGCTTACAATTTGCCCAATGAGCCCATGGCTTATAGTTAGCCCATTGAGCCCTAGACTAGCTACGGCCCTAGCTACATACTATATTCCATTTTATTCGCCAACTATAGTTCCTCAAAAAGACAGGTAACTTTTCCCCATAAAAATGAAACCAATGATAAACAAAAAGACAAAAAAAAAACATGATGGACATTCGTTAAAGACGATTAATTAGCAAACCTTTATTCTATTACCCGTAATTAAGATCTGTTGCTTTATTTTCTTGTTGATGAACTTTTGGTTAAAAAATGTGACGAGTTCATTAACACTTTGTTGTGTTGTGTCTGTCACATATTGTTACAGTTTTTGACATATTTGTTTGTCCAAGGTCTAAAGAAGGGTGTTTTTTTTCCCTGAAATATTACGGGTAGGTTAAGTGAGTTATGCAATGTGGGTCATGGTTATAAAGACGATGGTCATATTTTGAGTTAATTACGTCAAAGTAAATACGTAAAAAGGATTAGGACAAATATTGTTCAAACGGATGGGTCATTTTATGAAATATTCGTCTAAAGGTCCTGGGTCTTTGGTTACATATTGTGTGACATTTTTTTGTGACATCTTGTGATTCTTCACTCCACCTCACCTACTTTTTTGTCGTCCCTGGAGAGCAAAGGGCTGCAACCACACCTCTCCTTGGGAGCAAAGGGCTGCAACCACACCTCTCCTTGGGAGCAAAGGGCTGCAACCACACCTCTCCTGGGGAGCAAAGGGCTGCAACCACACCTCTCCTTGGGAGCAAAGGGCTGCAACCACACCTCTCCTGGGGAGCAAAGGGCTGCAACCACACCTCTCCTTGGGAGCAAAGGGCTGCAACCACACCTCTCCTTGGGAGCAAAGGGCTGCAACCACACCTCTCCTGGGGAGCAAAGGGCTGCAACCACACCTCTCCTTGGGAGCAAAGGGCTGCAACCACACCTCTCCTTGGGAGCAAAGGGCTGCAACCACACCTCTCCTGGGGAGCAAAGGGCTGCAACCACACCTCTCCTGGGGAGCAAAGGGCTGTAACCACACCTCTCCTGGGGAGCAAAGGGCTGCAACCACACCTCTCCTTGGGAGCAAAGGGCTGCAACCACACCTCTCCTGGGGAGCAAAGGGCTGCAACCACACCTCTCCTGGGGAGCAAAGGGCTGCAACCACACCTCTCCTGGGGAGTAAAGGGCTGTAACCACACCTCTCCTGGGGAGCAAAGGGCTGCAACCACACCTCTCCTGGAGAGCAAAGGGCTGCAACCACACCTCTCCTTGGAAGCAAAGGGATGCAACCACACCTCTCCTGGGTAGCAAAGGGCTGCAACCACACCTCTCCTGGGGAGCAAAGGGCTGCAACCACCTCTCCTTGGAAGCAAAGGGATGCAACCACACCTCTCCTGGGGAGCAAAGGGCTGCAACCACACCTCTCCTGGGGAGCAAAGGGCTGCAACCACACCTCTCCTGGGGAGCAAAGGGCTGTAACCACACCTCTCCTGTGGAGTAAAGGGCTTCAACCACACCTGTCCTGGGGAGTAAAGGGCTTCAACCACACCTCTCCTGGGGAGCAAAGGGCTGCAACCACACCTCTCCTGGGGAGTAAAGGGCTGTAACCACACCTCTCCTGGGGAGCAAAGGGCTGCAACCACACCTCTCCTGGAGAGCAAAGGGCTGCAACCACACCTCTCCTTGGAAGCAAAGGGATGCAACCACACCTCTCCTGGGTAGCAAAGGGCTGCAACCACACCTCTCCTGGGGAGCAAAGGGCTGCAACCACCTCTCCTTGGAAGCAAAGGGATGCAACCACACCTCTCCTGGGGAGCAAAGGGCTGCAACCACACCTCTCCTGGGGAGCAAAGGGCTGCAACCACACCTCTCCTGGGGAGCAAAGGGCTGTAACCACACCTCTCCTGTGGAGTAAAGGGCTTCAACCACACCTGTCCTGGGGAGTAAAGGGCTGCAACCACACCTCTCCTGGGGAGCAAAGGGCTGCAACCACACCTCTCCATTGGACTCAGGTTTGGGCAGCTTTACTTACCTGTGCCCACGTAAACCCAGAAGCCGTTGCATCTCCTCCCACAGTCTCTCAGGATTTCCTCTACCGGCCTATATTTTCCTCTTCCGCTTCCCCTGGGGATTCAAGTCTTAAGCTTGTCTCACGATGTTATCATCTCCCTTTTGTTCGCTATTCGAATAGGTCACCGAGCCTGAAAACGTAGGTCCAGTTATCTTCTCCATGCCTACCCCAGAATCGTATCATTTGAAAGAATTGCTGTCACCGTTGTCTGTTTGTTTACTTTTCAGCAGTTCGTGATCTCGCGTAATTAGATTTTAATTGTGATTTTTTTTTCTGGACGATGGGTTGACTAAACAGATGTCAGACAGGTGCCAGAGTTCTCAGGTACCAGGCTGGAATCCCAGGTGTAAAACAATAAAGGCCCAATGCGTAAAAAGTGGTTGATGAAATACCACAATATTGAATGTACACGAGGGAAAAAATTTGGAAAAAATACCACAATCAGTTCTTCAAAATACTCAACAAAACCAATTTTTCCACTGTAAAGTGTGTAGTTTGTGTTACACTCCCCCCTCCCCCCGCCTCTCCACCACCCTCGGGTGATAGTTCTAAACTGTGCACAACTAATAGTAAATATGTTTATCTATAGTCAGTTATTAATACAGGTGGGTTAACTGTAATTAATCAGTAATTGTACTGGCAAAAAGCATATTTCTTCTATATATTTTGCTACTGTCGCCATGGTGTCACCCCCTAAATGGTGTCACCCGGTGCGGTGCCTCCGCCTCGCGACGCCTCTGGTCAAGAATACAACGATCTCCTACACAAAGACACACGGGCACACTTTGAGAACCTCTGTGAACGACACCCACCTATAGTCCCCATGTCATGAATCCAACTATCTAGTACACAATGAAAAACGAGGACACACGTTGAGAACCGCTGTGAACGACACCACCTGGCCATTGTTCCCTTGTCACAAATACAACTAATTAAATCCCACTAAATAAAACATCGCCGCCAAATCTCCAACTCTCCCCAGGTTTCATTGCCTAGCAGATAACTCTTTCCAGGCTTTTCCGCTTTAATCTCTCGAGTAGTGTCCCCTTTCAAAGGTTTTATTTTTATTTTTTTTCCCTAAAAAATACTCTTGGTCAGCTCTACAGATATCATACACTTATCTCAAGATTCATTTTTTTAATGTTCGAGGATAATCATTAAAAAAAATTTGATATGTTTAAATAAAAATGTTCCTGCTATTATTAGAAGTGTTCTCGATTATTCTTTGGTTGTCGCCCCTTTGCGATACGGGAAATGCCGGCTTATTTCGACGGACGTGACATAAAAAAAAAACTTATCGCCCGGCTTTATCTGGACGTACGGACGTAGTCTCAGAGACCGCACGGACGTATGGACGTACTTTAAGAGATCGCGCGGACGTATGGACGTACTTTTAACAGACCGCACGGCCTAGCGCTTCGAGTTCATCACAATAGAAAGAAAAGCCCATTTTCCAACAAAGTGGCGATTGTGTGCGTGCTTTGATGCTGTTACCCGATGCGAGAAAACGCTGATAATGGTAGCTCATGTTATTGTTGGTGGGGTTTTTTTTTTACTTCCGCTATAGCCCCACCCCACGTGGCACCCCCCCCCCCCCCCACACACACACACACACTAGACCCAGCGTATGTCACAATTACACGTACAATACAGGCCACGTTTCTCAATTTATTTATTTTTAAAACTATTTTCTTTCTTTCTACAAATTCATCTTTTGTTTTCAGTACCGCTCGCCATGAGCTTGAGTTTAAATCACCTATTCGCGGCGAATCTTTCCGCGATCGCCATGAATCCGAAGAACTTAATCGCAGACGAATCTGAAACCGGATCCTCGGAAAAAAAAAGCGCGATTCCATGAGTTCTGGGACCCTTGCAGGATGGTTAAAAAAGACAACTGATGATCCCCGGAGAGAGTAGCATTGCAGACTCGCCATTGTTATTTTTTTGTTATGATCCTTCTAAAAGGGGAATATCCGCTAGCGCTGTTCGTTAATCGCATGCGGATTAAACTTAATCCAAAATCCGTAGGGAATGTGATGTACAGTGTGGTTCATGGGCTAATTATAATTAAGCAATTATGTTGTTTTTTGGCCTCTCATCTCTATTCTTATTTAAATGTATTTTTAGTAAAGTAGTAAAGTAGTAAAGTACCATTTCACACTTTGCGACCACTGTGTAGATGAAGTAGAGTTCATCTTTTTTTTTTAAATTTCGCCTATCAAGGCTAGCACTTGTCTTGTTATTTCATTTCCAAGCTATTGTTTAGGTATACTTCAGAAACAAAGGAATTTTGCACAGTATTTCTGCTTAAATCTTTAAGAGACATTTTTGCTTTGCTAAATTCAAAACGCCATTTTTAATCGTTTAAGGAGCTACATGGCGAGACGGCGTGGTCGGGTGGTAGAGCGCTCGACTGTTAAATCGAAGGTCTCGAGTTCGGATCCCGGGCTCCAGTCCTAGGACGTTCTGAGTGTACCCAGCCCTAATTGGTACCTGACTCACATTAGGGAGAATACAGGCAGCTGACTGTGAGGCTGACCATACCGTCTCTACAAGAAGTCAAGAAACATGAAATCTACTTCACCTGCCCTCTAGATCATTAGTTATGAAAGGGTATATTTATTTACTTATTTCCCTTACACCGTAAAGATATGTTGTTTTCAAACACTAAAAGAATGCCCCCACCCCCATGGAATATTTAGTTTGGATGTCCGGGTGTTAAGCCCAATTCGTGAGTCAGGTACCCATTAGTGCTGGGTGGACTCAGGGACATCCTACAAACTCGCTCTCTAGATCTGAACTCGAGAGCTTTGGATAAGCACTCACAACCTCTACCATTCGACCACTACGTCCAAAAGATCTAGTTCCTGTTAATCTGTGATTTTAAAACAATTATGTTTCCTTCTCATGAAGTTCAGACTCATCTATTATTTTAATCTTCGATAACTCTTCTAATTCTAATTCCTAAAACAAATGTTTAAATTCTAACATATGCGTCGACCTGGGTTCGATTCCAACTGCCTCTAAAAAAACGGAACTCGTCATTTCTATTCAAACATCATCATTACCAAACACATCACGTCCAGATTTTTATTTATTTTTTTTCTCCCCCCCCCCCCCCCCACCCCCTCTCGTTCTAACTTCGCCCCATTTCCTAATCTTGCGAATAATTGAGGACATTCAAGGCCCGCAACTCAAGAGGACAAACTCCGGTCGCGATTATACAATTTAGAATACAAATAAATGTCCAGCGACAATTCAACCGCCTGTTTACGCGGCTAAATTGTGACGTTTTCAAGCTGAAATCTAATTTCTCGTCGCAAATTGCGTCGGAGATGGTACGTTTAATTGTTTTAGATAGCCGGCAGGAAATGCGCGCTCATTAGTTGCGCGTCGACAAACTTCGGGACTCCCCGATGGGGGGGGGGGGGGGGAGGAGGGGGGAGTGAGAGAGAGGGGGGGGGTTAACTCGATGATGCGAGAGTGTGAACAGGGGGACGTAATCCGGACAACAATTGGGACGATTCGATTGTCGGACGCCGACGTCGCCATTATTCATTGGAGTTCTGTTTGATAAAGTTGGATGGTAACGTGGGTAGGAGGCTAGATTTATAACTAGACTATAAAGCCTTGTTTTGGTTTGTGAGTTCTGTTTGATAAAGTTGGATGGTAACGTGGGTAGGAGGCTAGATTTATAACTAGACTATGAAGCCTCGTTTTGGTTTGAGAATTTTTGATAAACTTAAGGGTAATGTATGTAGCAGGCTAGATTTAAAACTAGACTATGAAGCCTCGTTTTGGTTTGTTCTGCTTGATAAACTTAAGGGTAACGTGGGTAGCAGGCTAGATATTTTATAACTAGACTGTAAAGCCTCGTTTTGGTTTGTTCTGTTTGATAAAGTTGAGGGTAATGTGGATAGCATGCTAGATTTATAACTAGACTATGAAGCCTCGTTTTGGGTTGAGAATTTTTAATAAACTTGAGGAAACGGGTAGTTGGCTAGATTTATAACTAGACCAGGGGTCGGCAACCTGCGGCTCGCGAGCCGCATGCGGCTCTTTTGATATCAAGATGCGGCTCTCCAGCTCCTTGAACAAATACTAATAATCTTAATAAAAAAATAAAATATTTGAAATAAAAAATATGTTAGTGGCTCTTTAAAACCAGGAAAATTTTGAAAATTGTAACTTTTGGCTCTTCCGCTTCAAAAGGTTGCCGACCCCTGAACTAGACTATGAAGCCTCGTTTTAGTTTGTGAGTTCTGCTTGATAAACTTAAGGGTAACGGGTAGCAAGCTAGATTTATAACTAGACTTTGAAGCCTCGTTTTAGTTTGTGAGTTCTGCTTGATAAACTTAAGGGTAACGGGTAGCAGGCTAGATTTATAACTAGACTTTGAAGCCTCGTTTTGGTTTGACTATTGTGTTTGATAAACTTAAGGGTAACTGGAAGCCGGCTAGATTTATAACTAGACTATAAAGCCTTGTTTTGGTTTGTGAGTTCTGTTTGATAAACTTAAGGGTTCTGTATTTAGCAGGCTAGATTTATAACTAAGCTATGAAGCCTCGTTGTTGTTTTTTTCGCAGACTTACTGAAAATGAGCCTGTTATATTATTGCCTCCATCGTTAAATATGACTAGACTACCCGTTATCTAGTTAGATAACTGTGGGTTTCGAGGGTCATCCATAAATGACATCACGTCTGCCAGCACTTATGATCCCAAAATAACCAGACCCCACATTCAAAAAGACGTTTTTTATATTTTAAAACTCTACTAAACTCTACTTCACCTGCCCAGTGCCCCGCCAAGTCTCAGACATGACCTACCCAGTGCCCCGCCAAGTCTCAGACATGTTTGTATTTAAAAAAAAAAACGATTCCGGCCGAGCATGGCTCTGACCACACTATCCCTTCATATGCTGAAAACATAGAAACAGGTGAACTCAACTTCACCTGCCCTGTGTCTCGCGAGGTCCTGATAGTCAACCTTATCATTCACATACAGGCCTAAAGAAAAAAATAATTGAACATTGTTGTAAAATAAGAACTTTAAACTATTACTTGAGTCTATGTTCTAAATTTTATAATAAATGTGGTTAATCTACCTAAGAATATATCAATAAATTAATTAACGACTTTAAATTAGTTAGTAATTAACAGTGTGTTCAAGAAAGAACAATATTTACCACCCACAATCCTATTTTACAGCTCTACACATAATGCAGATTCTCCCCAAAAACAAATCAAAAAACAAACAAACAAAAAAAAACAAGTAATTTAAAAAAGTCTAGTGACAATTTTAGCGCAATTTCCTTATGTTATCTAGAAATAGCTCTGTCGTAGCGTAAATCAAGAGCAGGGTTAGTAAAACCATTGGTTAGTTATTAAAACGTTTTTTATTAATTTTTTTTTTCAGTATTTTACATGTTTTATTTACAATAGAGTAACATGACTAAAAACCATTGCGCGCCCAGCTACCGAACGTGACGTCGCAGCCATTGAACGTGATGGCGCAGCTATTGAACGTGATGACGCGTGTGGTGTGGTTGCATAAAATACCTACTAATTCGGTCCAAATTTTAATTAATTCAAAAAAATTTTTGTGACCGAACGAAAGGATATTTTTGAAAACTTTCTTCAGCAATATTGTTCTAAATTATGGCAGGAATCGATTGGTACATGTTTCAAGTCGCTAAGTGGTCTGGTTGCCGAGATATGGGCAAAAAACTGCTTTTTTCCGAGGTTTTTTGGCTTTTCCGGGAAATCCATGAAAGAAACCCGTAATTTTTATGGCCTATGCTCATCCTCTTAACTTGCTTAACATAATTGCTTTTGGAACTAGTCATCGATATTGCTTCGTTGAGGAGGAAATACGACTTAAAGCTGCGGACACACATCCATCCATCCATCCATCCATTCATTCATACATCCAGAAATGACGGGTTAATAAACGCAATTCTCCAGAATGGAAATTGCGCTAATGAGTTATCAAACGTCACTATTCAGTCAAAATTAAGCCATTGTTCTAAAACTTAAAAAAAAAATGTGGTTTATCTACCTATGAATAAATCAATAAAGTAATTAACGTCTTTAAATAAATGTGTGATTAACAGTCTGTCTGCAATAAAAAATTGTTCTCTACCTACATACTATTTTACAGCCCCCCATATCGAGCAGTTTCCTTACAGTACGAAATCAGACAAACAAATAAATATTCAAACATGTAAACAAACTTGAGTTTTAGAAGTATTAGATATTTATTTTCAGATAATAAAGTATGGTTTTTAATTTAGTAAGACATTTTTTTAACTATAATATTTTTTTTAAACCTCGATGTCAAATGTGTTAGCCGTTTTAAGCAAAATAATTTTAGTCCAGTGGCGCTTCTAAGAGGGGTTTGCGGGGTAGTCTGCCTTGGGCGGAACTCCAAGAAGACAGTTTAAACACACACAAAAAGGCCAAAACTAAAGATTATCTCAGATACCAAATCGCAAAATTATGCCAATGTTGAGTCCAATAGTTTAATTAATGTGAAAAGCCACTTTCACGTTTCTGTTATTTTTTTTTAAACTTTGTTCAATCGGGTTAGCCGTACCACGACACATTGTACCCAAATATCTCCCTGGGGAGTGGGGCACATTTTAGTTTCCCGGGGATGATGTGCGGATATAATTTTTTCTATATAAATTCTATATTTTGTGTATTCCATACTTATTTGTGAAATTTCGTCTCCCTAACTGAAACGGTTTTCAAATTATCGTGTTTCCCCAGAAATAGTGTATTGTACTTCTTTCGCTTACCGGAAATCGTTCAAAAGTTGACAAAAAATTGCGAAACAATTCCAAAACTTTGTCCATCTAATTACGCAATACTCAAGTTATGGGTTTTAATGAAACCGGAAGTAGAGTCAATACAGCTTGCGGTTAATGGAAATAATCGTTCGAAAGTTGGAAGACAATTTTAAATATGATATAATACTTATATATATATATAATGTCGTCAATCTAACTGAAATGGTACTTCTGTTATAGTGTTTACACACACACACATATGCATGCACACACGCATGCATACACACACACACACACACACACACACACACAAACAAATATCGACAGCCAAGATTGCAAAAGTAAGATTTTTTACTTTTTTCATAGGCATTCACAGTATACGAGAAAGTAAAAAATAAAAATAAATAATTCTAGTTCCTTAAATACTCTGACTATTTAACTTTATTTTACGTACTTCCCCAATTTGCCTAGATTTGAATTCCGTAGTGTATTTCAAAATGTTTTTTCTCTCAATTTAATACATACAAAGAAAAAGCATACACCGAAAGTCATAGCCATGCTTTGTTAAAATGAGTATATAAAAAACTTTTCCCGTTTTTGTACAAAACTTTCACGTGTAAAACATTCACGCCCGTGACATTAGCGATCACGTTCGTGAATGTTATCGACGTGGCCACACCATGTCATTGTCTTCTTAACATTCCACACCGGCAGTTGTTTTCTCTGATTCGTTAAATTGTCTCCCCTGAACGCTAGCCCTAAATTGTCTCCCCTGAACGCTAGCCCGCCCCCCTCAGTGTTTTTACTCGCTTAATTTGAGCTCTCCCGACGAGAGGCTAAATTGATTTGCATGTTAAACTAAGACGCCCATCTTCCCCTCTGTGTTGCCCTTTCTGGTGGTGCCACTGTGGAACTCGATTCCAGACCGGAGGTTTTTGAGTTAAGGTGTGGAGGGCCAAGCAGTTCGTTGGGGGTAGAATACAAGAAGAGTAGGATTCCTGATACAACATAGTGTTGAAGTGTTCTTTTTTGTTTTGTTTTGTTTCTTTCAGTTCAGTTTTTTTTATAGATTAGTGGAGCGGTCGGCGTGGCTGAGTCGGTAGAGCTAATTTTTAAACCGAAAAGTCTCGAGTTCGAACCCTCGAGTTGATGAAAGCTGAGGACAGCAACTCTTCCAGGATAGACGAATCCAAAATCATACAACTGATGCCTTGTGGTTTGTTCTTGGTTAGACAATGGCTATGGAAGCAAATCCAAAAAGAAAAGCAGGCTGAAATCGGAGTCAAGGCCTATATCGTGCATAATAAGTTGACACGAAATATTTATTTGTGTTGAAGGAAATCTCTTCCAACATTGCAATAGACTTCAAAACTTGTTCCAAATTTTCTTTTGCTAGATAGCATATTTTTGTGTAATAAGTACATCCGTATGATATTCTGTGGACTTAGGTACGATAGTCGAAAACCCTTTGATCCCCTCCCCTGTATGATAGTTTAAGCTCCCGTCAAACGGTGTTCCACAAACCACAAAAGAAAACACCGCTTGTGTCAACGCGAGCTTGTTTTTACCCTGACGCAACGTCAATCACCCCTGACCACCCCTGGCTACCCCTGACCCCCCCCCTGACCACCCCTTACCACCACCCCCCTGACCACCCCCTGACCACCCCCTGACCACCAGCGTGGACATCTGGCATTCAGACTTTGTTTCCACTTGCTCTGATAATTCGATAATCCCCCCCCCCCCCCGCCCCTTCCCCACCTCCCTCCCTCGTCCCTCCAAAAAAAATCTTAAACCAACACCGCCAGAGACCACGGTTTCACGAAAAGGGAGTTTACTCTCGTACAAAGATATCGGAGGCGGCCATTACAAGCTTGAAAGGTGTCTCCAAAAAGCCCATTACACCAACCCCGTCCAGAATCAACTTCAACTCAATAAAGCCTTTTGACCGCAAGCTTGACCACTGTCCGGGTATCTCGGGGGGGGGGGGGGGGATTCGCTGACCGCTATTGTCCCCCACCCCCCACCCTCAACTTGCGGTCCCGGCAAAGGAGACCGACACCCCACAACGACCAAGGTGCTCTATTCACTCCTATTCACTCTATTCACTCCCCTTTTCTCTTCTCTACAGCCCGTCTCTTTTTATGGTTTAAATATCCCCTATTCAAGGGAGGACAACTGCGGTATTCAAGAGGCGACAACACCGAAGCCTCGTCCAGTATGTGTAATTTATTTCATTTCCACTAAAACCAAATCCCCGGGGCAGATAAGACGCCATGTTGCTTTTGTCAAGGGGGTGGGGGGGGGGGGGGGATCCCGTGGGCGGATCGAGTTATTCTTTTGTCACCTACACCCGGAGTGGAGAAAGAATCAAAGGGTTTAAACGCAAGTTTCAGAGCAAGGGGAGTGAACTCCCTATTTGCTGCGGTTGACCTTCGCGAAGGGAGATAACGCGAGGCATTGTCGTGAGCCACAAAGGAATTACAATGGGAAGAAGACGTTTTTTTTTAGGGTAGATGACGGATGGTGTATGGAAAAAAGGAGGGTGGGTTGGAGGGGGATGAAACAGTATTCCTGTTTTTTTTTTTTTTTTGTTAATAGTCGAAGTTCAGTACATTAAGTACCGGACCTATTTTTGTACCAATAAAAAACACGAAAAAAGCGAAGGAATTTTTTTTTTTCATTCTGAATTCTCAATAGAGTTTTTTTTTAATGTACTTGATGGTTAGAAAGATATGATGGTTGAAACCATGATCATAATAAAAAAAAAAAGCCTGATCGGGCCGTGATTAATCTCCAACGGTAATAGAGTACACCGTTGACCCTCCCGCTCCCACGATATAGAGCAGTAGTAATAGCATACAAAATGACCCCCAAATATGACTAGACTGGCCCGCAGGTCTATCGGGAAAATCCCCGTGGGCCCCAGGTGAAAAATCTCATTGGGCCCCCAATTAAAAAATCCGGAAGGCACTCAGGTAAAAAAAATCCGGTGGGCCCCCAATTACCAGTGGCCCCACATGTAAAAAATCTCGGTGAGTCCCTAGGTAAAACTAAAAAATCCGGAAGGCCACCAGGTAAAAAAACATCCGGTGGGCCCCCAAGTAAAAAATCCGGAAGGCCCTCAGGTAAAATATCTCGGTGGGCCCCAAGGTGAAAAATCTCAGTGGCCCCACAGGTAAAAAATCTCGGTGGACACCCAGGTAAAAAATCCAGTGGGCAAGTAAAAAAACTGGAAGGCACCCAGGTAAAAATCATGGTGGGGCCCAAGGTAAAAAAATGTATTGGCCCTCAAGAACAAGGTGTTTAGATTTTTTTAAAAAGAATTTGTTGCGTCTATCTCCTTTATGCTGGGGACAATGATCAGACTACGATGCAAAAAAAATGCACAATGGAAATTTTTAATCTGGGGTTTGGGGCCCATTTTAAAATGTCCCAGGCCTTTTGGAGAAAGCCCTGCCCCCACATATGGGCAACAGTAGTAACTTACTAAAATAACGCACCTCTAAAATAGATGTACCTTGATATTAGAAAGATCCACACCCTTATATAAGCTGTACTTTGATACTGATGAGACCGACATCTTTAAAGTATACGTACTATGGTATTAAAATGTCCCCAATTCTTAAGTATATATATCATAATACTGAAATGACCCCCACAGATTAAATAGCTGTATTATAATACTTACCTGAACCCTTTTGAAGTACCTGTATTTTGATACTAAAATGGCCACCATCTTTAAATTAGAAGCACTATCATACTCACATTACCTCAGAGGCAACACTACTAGACAGTGACGTCATCGGGTCGAATGTCACCCGTTACGGGAAAATTAGGGTGTTACCCCCCCCCCCCCCCCCCCCCAATTCCCTCAAATAATTTTGCACTTTCTGTTTGATGTCACCCCAATTCCCTACTATTTTGTTATTTTAACCGGGAAAAACATTATTTTGAAAGTAAATTGTAAGATTTCTTTGTCGTGATGTTACCTTAATAAGGTGTCGCCCGGGGTGGACCGCCCCCCCCCCCCCTCTACACCCACCTTGTGACGCCCCTGCTGCTAAATAGTTAAATCAAGAGCAGCAAGAAATTTTCAAAGACCCCCTTCAATCTTGGCAGAAACATTCATTAAGAAATATGTAATTGCTGTTAGTTTTACTAAAACAGTGGTTCTTAACCTTGTTGGAGGTACCGAACCCCACCAGTTTCATAAGCAAATTCACCGAACCCTTCTTAATATTTTCATCATCCGCACTGATAAAAACAGATCGTGAATACTTTGAGTCGGGTTTTGAATTTAGCCGAACCCTTGAGACTGCCTGACCGAACCCCAGGGGTTCGATCGAACCCAGGTTAAGAACCACCGCACTAGAAGAAAGTCAAATCACGGATGGGTGAAAGTGTAAAACCTAAACCACAAATGTGAAATAGCAAAAGACCAGCTGGACTGATGATGGTGAGACAGACCTACAGCCACCGAGAGCCGAGACGTTAAAGAAGAAGAAGAAGAAGACAGCAGGAATGGAAGAAGTTGGTGAAGCGGTAGGTACAGCCTCTTGGGCTGGTGGAGTACACGTCAACTGTAACTGAACTCTTTCAACGTGACGTAAAACATTTTATCCTTATCACAACCAGGCATTCTGGACGAAAATATCCACATAACATTGTATTAATTTTTTTACTGAAAACATTTTTTTCTTATAAAAAAAAATAGGCTTCTAGACTAAAATATCCACATAACATTGTATTAATTTTTTTACTGAAAACATTTTTTTCTTATAAAAAAAAATAGGCTTCTAGACTAAAATATCCACATATCATTGTATTAATTTTTTTACTGAAAACATTTTTTTCTTATAAAAAAAAATAGGCTTCTAGACTAAAATATCCACATAACATTGTATTAATTTTTTTACTAAAAACATTTTTTTCTTATAAAAAAAAATAGGCTTCTAGACTAAAATATCCACATATCATTGTATTAATTTTTTTACTAAAAACATTTTTTTCTTATAAAAAAAAATAGGCTTCTAGACTAAAATATCCACATAACATTGTATTAATTTTTTTACTAAAAACATTTTTTTCTTATAAAAAAAATAGGCTTCTAGACTAAAATATCCACATAACATTGTATTAATTTTTTTACTAAAAACATTTTTTTCTTATAAAAAAAATAGGCTTCTAGACTAAAATATCCACATATCATTGTATTAATTTTTTTACTAAAAACATTTTTTCTTATAAAAAAAATAGGCTTCTAGACTAAAATATCCACATAACATTGTATTAATTTTTTTACTAAAAACATTTTTTTCTTATAAAAAAAATAGGCTTCTAGACTAAAATATCCACATATCATTGTATTAATTTTTTTACTAAAAACATTTTTTTCTTATAAAAAAAATAGGCTTCTAGACTAAAATATCCACATATCATTGTATTAATTTTTTTACTAAAAACATTTTTTTCTTATAAAAAAAATAGGCTTCTAGACTAAAATATCCACATATCATTGTATTAATTTTTTTACTAAAAACATTTTTTTCTTATAAAAAAAATAGGCTTCTAGACTAAAATATCCACATAACATTGTATTAATTTTTTTACTGAAAACATTTTTTTCTTATAAAAAAAATAGGCTTCTAGACTAAAATATCCACATAACATTGTATTAATTTTTTTTACTAAAAACATTTTTTTCTTATAAAAAAAATAGGCTTCTAGACTAAAATATCCACATAACATTGTATTAATTTTTTTACTAAAAACATTTTTTTCTTATAAAAAAAATAGGCTTCTAGACTAAAATATCCACATAACATTGTATTAATTTTTTTACTGAAAACATTTTTTTCTTATAAAAAAAATAGGCTTCTAGACTAAAATATCCACATAACATTGTATTAATTTTTTTTACTGAAAACATTTTTTTCTTATAAAAAAAATAGGCTTCTAGACTAAAATATCCACATATCATTGTATTAATTTTTTTACTAAAAACATCTTTTTCTTATAAAAAAAATAGGCTTCTAGACTAAAATATCCACATATCATTGTATTAATTTTTTTACTAAAAACATTTTTTTCTTATAAAAAAAATAGGCTTCTAGACTAAAATATCCACATATCATTGTATTAATTTTTTTACTAAAAACATTTTTTTCTTATAAAAAAAATAGGCTTCTAGACTAAAATATCCACATAACATTGTATTAATTTTTTTACTGAAAACATTTTTTTCTTATAAAAAAAATAGGCTTCTAGACTAAAATATCCACATAACATTGTATTAATTTTTTTTACTAAAAACATTTTTTTCTTATAAAAAAAATAGGCTTCTAGACTAAAATATCCACATAACATTGTATTAATTTTTTTACTAAAAACATTTTTTTCTTATAAAAAAAATAGGCTTCTAGACTAAAATATCCACATAACATTGTATTAATTTTTTTACTGAAAACATTTTTTTCTTATAAAAAAAATAGGCTTCTAGACTAAAATATCCACATAACATTGTATTAATTTTTTTTACTGAAAACATTTTTTTCTTATAAAAAAAATAGGCTTCTAGACTAAAATATCCACATAACATTGTATTAATTTTTTTACTGAAAACATTTTTTTCTTATAAAAAAAATAGGCTTCTAGACTAAAATATCCACATAACATTGTATTAATTTTTTTTACTGAAAACATTTTTTTCTTATAAAAAAAAATAGGCTTCTAGACTAAAATATCCACATAACATTGTATTAATTTTTTTACTGAAAACATTTTTTTCTTATAAAAAAAATAGGCTTCTAGACTAAAATATCCACATAACATTGTATTAATTTTTTTACTGAAAACATTTTTTTCTTATAAAAAAAATAGGCTTCTAGACTAAAATATCCACATAACACTGTATTAATTTTTTTACTGAAAACATTTTTTTCTTATAAAAAAAATAGGCTTCTAGACTAAAATATCCACATAACATTGTATTAATTTTTTTACTGAAAATATATTTTTCTTATAAAAAAATAGGCTTCTAGACTAAAATATCCACATAATACCATTGTATTTATTATTTTACTGAAAACATTTTTCCCTCATCAAAACATGGACTTATTGACTTAAGTATCCACATATTACCATTGTATTTATTATTTTACTGAAAACATTTTGTACTTAACACAACCTTCTGGACTAAAATATCCACATAATATTGTATTTATTATTTACTGAAAACCTTTTTGCCCTTAATACAACCATTCCATTTGGACTAAAATACACATTTATTATTTTACTGTAAACATTTTGTTCGTATCACAACCAGGCATTCTGGTCTGAAACTGGTCTAAGTAATTTCGTGATATTTAATAATTTTTTTTTACTGAAAATAGTTTTGGTCTTATCACTACCTGACCCTTTTGTTTTGAAATATCCACATAATGTTATTGTATTTATTATTTTACTGATTAAATAGAAACATTGAGAGTCCATTGATTGCCGATGAAAAATTAATTTAAACAAATTCACATTCCCTTTTAGACAAACTATTTCTTTGTCCGCTTCTAAAAACAGCTGTAAAATATTCAACTCAGTTTTGAATATGCCATTCAGGAATAGTGAATTATTTTATTTGTTATTTTTCTTATCAATATACGATCAATCACATCGATCTGTTGGCGTCATTGTTCATGTCACGTGACATTGATGTAGAAGTGTAAGAGGAAATGTGTTTAATGGTGTTGGTGTGCGTTCTTTGTGTGAGTAGTGCGCTGGTGCGCGCTCTTTGTGTTGGTACTGAGTTGGTGCGCAATTTTTAGCATTGCGTCGGTGCGCAGTCTTTGAGTGAGTACTACGGTTGTGCGCAGTCATTGAGTTATGTGATACTGAATAATGTTAAAGTAAGTATTGAGTCGATGCGCAGTGTTTGTGTTATGTGTTTGGTGCGTAATTTCAGAGAAAGCACTGTGTTGGTGTGCAATTTATAGTAAACAGGTTGGTGCGTAATCTTTGAATGAATACTGCGTTGGTCCACGATCTGTGCACAGTACTGTAACGTTTCATCGGAAAGGTTAAAAGATAACCAAATTAATTTTAAGAAGGGATTAGTCGTTGTATTAATGATTAGTAGGTTAAGTTTAGTCAAGAGTTTCTTGATGAAAACGTAGTTGAAGTATGTTTACATTCGATAACAGTAGTTGGAGAGTGAGGTGTGTTGACCAGTGACGTGTGTTGACCAGTGACGTGTGTTGACGTGTGTTGACCAGTGACGTGTGTTGACCAGTGACGTGTGTTGACGTGTGTTGACCAGTGACGTGTGTTGACCAGTGACGTGTGTTGACGTGTGTTGACCAGTGACGTGTGTTGACCAGTGACGTGTGTTGAAGTGTGTTGACCAGTGACGTGTGTTGACCAGTGACGTGTGTTGAAGTGTGTTGACCAGTGACGTGTGTTGCCCAGTGACGTGTGTTGACGTGTGT